>NW_013674728.1:21652-24389 GCF_000517525.1 Limulus polyphemus
CTTAACTTTTTTCCAGGTGTATAGTACTTTTTCATTTCAAACTCAAAAAGATTTTTATTTTAATAACGTACGTCGTTCATTGTTAAAGAGTCTCATTTTATGTCATAAATTCATACAGAGTCTGTTAGATTGCCCTCTTCTAAAGGTGCCAGGTGATCTTTGTTTAAGAGTTTCTTGTGAGTTTATAGGCTTTCTTTCATTTACATTACTGATTGCATGTTGTTAGATTACACCTTTTACGCGCATTTTTCCAATTTTTTTTTTGTAAGAGGAATTTTAAAATTTCTTTGTTTGTTCTGTTTCTATGCAGTTTGTTATAAATACGAACTCCAGAAAAACCACTGAAATTGTTTCTTTGTAGTTACCTTTGCTTCTTTGTTCTTCTCTAACATATAGTATCTACTTTGCTTATTAGTATGCCGCTGCAATTTAACATATTGTTTAGAAATAGGTCATTGACAGCAATGTCCTTCAATGGCCGAGTGTATGATATCTAGAGGTTGTAGCATTTGTCTGTAGTACGAGAATGGCCAACACGTGGTAAGGCGTTTTTCTTCAGGGCAAAACCAAGGTTACCTGTTAAGCTTGAAGCATGAGTTTTAATCAGAATACGGAAAATGTTGCTTTGCTATTGATGTAAATATTTCAATGGGCATACATCTCGATGGTCGAAAACAATGTAGAACAATAAAGGCTGTTGTGTCCTTTACATCATTTGCCCTGTCTCTTTATTCTCTAAACTTAAATATCAACCATTCAGTTTGTTTGAAGTTATGTACAAAGCTACACAATGGGCTATCTGTGCTCTGCCCACCACGGGTATCGAAACCCGGTTTCTCGCATTGTAAGTCCGCAGACATACCGCTGTTCCACTGGGGGGCACCATTCAGTTAAATTCAGATTTACTCTGAGATTATCATGCAAGAATCTTCAGTTTTAATACAGTTCCATTTGATATTTATACAGATATCACTTAATCCGAAAATAAGTTTACAATAAGAACAAATCTATACTTACAATTTCGAGCAGCTTTTTTTCAGTAGATTTTTAGTCGACACTTACTCTTAAATTATCATCTCTTCTTTATAATGTTCATTTCTGGTGGCTTCCACATATATACATATTGATTAATTTTATGTTTTTGCCTGTTACAACATTTACTGTAAAGAACTGAACAAATAAACTCGGTGAAATCATTACTTTTCTCACCACACGTAAAATATATAAGGAATCTCAACAGTAATTAGTGTGATTAATTTCAATTTTGGCAGTATTATTGTTTAAGTATTTTGTGTGACTCATTGGTTATTAGGAACCTGCTAAACAATATAGTCAGGGAGTGATAAGAAATAGACTTTTAGCAGTTCTGTGATTAAACATCGGAAAACAGCGATGCTCAAAAGCTCACCGGTGGCTTAGGATTAATGCTAAAAATTGGAGTTTGATACCCACAGTTGGCGCAGCACAGATAGGCTTAACAACAAACAACTCCCAATAAGAAGTATTGTCCCTGTTTTGTTTTATGCACAAGTAGTGATTATATACTCGACTAGGATTACTTAAAGAAACTCCCTAAAGGTAAAAAGTTGTAGTGCTCATCCTGATTAGAACATTTGAGAAAAAAAACGATGTTCTTTACTGTAGAGAACACTTCAAATTCCAGCAGTTAAATGTAAACATCTACGCACAATTGTGTTCAAATAATTTTATAATGATGTACCTCATTCTTCGCAATATGAGGGTCGCAGGTTCGAATTCCGTCCCACCAAACATTCTCTCCCTTTTAGCCGTGGGGGCGTTATAATGTGATGGTCACTCCCACTATTCTTTGATAAAAGAGTAGCCCAAGAGTTGGCGGTTGGGGGTAATGACTAGCTGCCTTCCCTCTAGTATTTAACTGCTAAATTAGGAGCGACAGAAACCCTTGTGTAGCTTTGTGTGAAATTCAAAACAAACTAACCGATGCTGTGTAACAATAGGATTTTATTTGAGTTAACATAATTTCCCTCAAAAACTTATTTTTGCATAATATTGATTAAAATACTTAAACAACTGGACGTCTGACAACATATTTTGTATGTAACTTGATTACTAAAATTAAAGTTTTCACGCTTTAGTTTTACAGATCTTGGTTAGTAAGACAAAATAGAATGAATTAAAAGTAGATGTTATGCGAAAAGGTTTCTCAAATACACGTTCAGAAATAACATTATTCTCATATCCATTTCGTCACAACTGTAGTAGGAGTAGAGTCACAACTGTAGTAGGAGTTGAATCACTACTTTAGTAGGGTTAGAGTCACAACTGTAGTAGGAGTTGAATCACTACTTTAGTAGGATTAGAGTCACAACTGTAGTAGGAGTTGAATCACTACTTTAGTAGGATTAGAGTCACAACTGTAGTAGGAGTTGAATCACTACTTTAGTAGGAGTTGAGTCACAACTGTAGTAGGAGTTGAATCACTACTTTAGTAGGATTAGAGTCACAACTGTAGTAGGAGTTGAATCACTACTTTAGTAGGATTAGAGTCACAACTGTAGTAGGAGTTGAATCACTACTTTAGTAGGAGTTGAATCACTACTTTAGTAAGAGTTGAGTTACAGCTGTAGTAGGAGTTGAATCACTACTTTAGTAGGATTAGAGTCACTACTGTAGTAGGAATTGAGTCACTACTGTAGTAGGAGTTGAATCACTACTTTAGTAGGAGTTGTATAATATCTATACCTGGTTACACTTC
>NW_013674729.1:0-4326 GCF_000517525.1 Limulus polyphemus
AAAAATACTTCGAAGTTTAATTATCTCTCAATAGATGGAGAAAAAATACTTGGAAGTTCAGTTATCTCTCAATAGATGGAGAACGAAATTAAGAAAAATACTTGGAAGTTCAGTTATCTCTCAATAGATGGAGAAAAAAATTAAGAAAAAATACTTCGAAGTTTAATTATCTCTCAATAGATGGAGAAAAAATACTTGGAAGTTCAGTTATCTCTCAATAGATGGAGAAAAAAATTAAGAAAAATACTTGGAAGTTTAATTATCTCTCAATAGATGGAGAAAAAAAATTAAGAAAAAATACTTCGAAGTTTAATTATCTCTCAATAGATGGAGAAAAAATACTTGGAAGTTCAGTTATCTCTCAATAGATGGAGAAAAAAATTAAGAAAAATACTTGGAAGTTTAATTATCTCTCAATAGATGGAGAAACAAATAATAAGGAAAGATACTTGGATGTTCAGTTATCTCTAAATAGACGGAGAAAAATACTTGGAAGTTCAGTTATGTCTCAATAGATGGGGAAACAAATAATAAGGAAAAATACTTGGAAGTTTAATTATCTCTCAATAGATGGAGAAAAAATTAACAAAAAATACTTGGAAGTTAAGTTATCAGAAGTGACTGTAGGAATGAACTCTCATTGCAGGTATTTACACGAAAAGCGCTCTGATATCCAAAGTTACCGAATTTTTTATTTCATTGATTTTCCTAAAATTTATATTACTGTCAGATGCAAAAATCAGATTGGACAAATTTGGACATTTTTACGTACACTTACTTTATTTTTTTACATAGTAAGTTTATCTACAATCTATGATATTTCCATATAAATAATTTTATTTTTGCTGATTTGTGACACAGTGTAGCGGCGGGCCATAGTTTGGTGACCACTGCTCTAATCTATCACTGCTAAATTAAGGACGGCTACAGCAGATAGCCCTCGTGTAGCTTTACACGAAAACAGATGCGTTGCTAATGGACGCAAACGATAGTTTTAGGGTTAATATATCTATCTACCAACAAATTTTGTGTTTTGGTTTCTTTCTTTCTCTCTCTTTTTCTATCGTAAACAGATTTCGTCAAAGTTGGCGGTTACAATGAGCTCATTGAGAAATTTGGTACTATACTGCCTAACGTATCAGCAATAGGCCTTAATTCTAACAAACAATCCTGTAGCGACGTTCCAGATAACTACATGCAGTTGTTGAGACCAGCTAATGATCCCGAGTTTCCTTGGACAGGAATGACCTTTGGTCTGGCCATTTCAGCTGTTTGGTATTGCTGTTCAGATCAGGTAAAGTCCAAAAAGTTTTTTTTCATCAATTGGGATTGATGAGATGTTCGAATAACCAAAAATAGTGATAATAGATGAGGCAAAAAAATATATATATATGAATGCAAAGGTGACCAGTAAAGTACTGTTCAAAAAAGAAGACGCAAAGTAAATCAAAAATTTGGAGATAACCAGTAGAGTACATGTGATAAAAAGTTACTTATTATGTAATCTCTCGCTGTATCTCTATTTTTTAGGCCCGGCATGGCCAGGTGGTTAGGGCGCTCGACTCGCAATCTGAGGGTCGCAAGTTCGAATCCCCGTCCCACGAAACATGCTCGCCTTTTCAGCCATGGGGGAGTTATAATGTGACGGTCAATCCCACTATTTGTTGGTAAAAGAGTAGCACAAGAATTAGCGGTGGGTGGTGATGACTAGTCTTTCACTGCTAAATTAGGGACGACTAGCGCAGATAGCCCTCGTGTATCTTTGAGCGAAATTAAAAAACAAACAAACCACTCGTAAAATTTACACACAGTACGCGGTTTTGACTATGTTGTATTTGTTGAATAATGTTTAAGATATACACTACAATTCTAGGCGTAGCGGAAACCATGATTGAGTGGGAAAAGTACATGCAACGCTTATATGTACACTTATTTTTTATTGCTAAGCAACAACCAGTTAATGCCAGAAAGAATGAATATTTTAAATTATATTTTTGGACAGCTTCCAAAGGTAGAATTTATTAAATAAAAGAAAACAAAGTAACTATGAATCGTCATACATGTCGAGTTTGAGTCACGAAATACGCGAGTCGTGCACGAGTTCCGGATCCTTGAGGCGGAGGGTGGGGGTGAGCTTAAGTTGATCTGGTTGTTAAAAGCTTTGTCTGGATTCGATTTTGGACTTCTGTTTATTTCTACGGCTTCCAGGCTATTTATTTATTTGCTGTTAAAATATATTTATACCTGTTTACAAGCCTGTGTCAGCCTTTATTGGTTACCATGGTAATAATATATTAGATATTTGTGAAACGTACAATTGTCTTTGATTTCCTCACTTCTGTAATTATGGGATTTCACCAAGTACCAACAGTTTCAAATATTATTTAAATAACATGTAGAACCGCCATATATCTGTTATGTCTACTGTCAGTACCGACAATGGCCTTTCGTGTGTTACCAAGGTTCGTCCCGTCGTTTGGGACACGACAGCTATAGTTGAAAGTAAAGGATAATGTAATAATATGTCAACCACATTATATTTACTATATCCAGTGCTGACAAGGCCTGTCGTGCAGCACCAGGACTTATGCCGACTGGGATATGACATGTATAGTAGTGGTCGATATGTTATATATATATCATTAATTACTTGAACAACAACTATTTTAAGTTGGTGAATTGTAATTATTATCGGTTTTATTTAAGTCATTACCACTCACAATTAAATTTATTATTTTTATAAACATCACGTTATTGTTTCAATAAGTTAAAATAATAAGAACAACATTTAAAACTGAATAATCCTAAATAATTACGAGTAAGAAATGAACGTTAGGAAAATAGAGAAAAATATATTATGAGTGTAGATTTACATATCAGTCAGACTTTTCTATTCGTCAACGGTTAGCAGCATATACGTGTGGTTGCTTTGGGAGTTAACCAGCTGACCCAATCAACTCAGCGCACAGCCGATTGTGTAGTGTAAATGTAGAATCGTTCCCATCTTGTCTTGTGATTCAGTCTTTCGTCAAGAAGCTAACAGGCAACGAGGAAACTGGTACAGTATATTAATATTGAATTAAACTGTTGTCTGAAGGTTGGGGTGTGTCCAGTATTAATAATTTTTGTCTATTTGTTTGTTACTTTTATGACAGTAGATATAATTCGCTGTCAATTATCTGTCTTTGGTTTTATCTAATAGTAATAGGCGCCGGCAGGATCAGCTAGCCCTTAGTTTCGTAAAATATTATTCTAGTGATTATTAATATTAGAATAATATTAAGTTATTCATGTTTTCCTCCTCAAGTTAATGAGAAAAAAGGAGCATATTTATCGAGGGATGACAAAATACGTATGAATTTACGAAAATCACACGTAACCTTCTGAACATCAGTGTTCAAATCCTAAATGACCCACCCCTCCTCCCAGTCCCAGTGACTTTAGTCACCCGTGGTAGGCACAGTACAAATAATCCCTTGTGTAGCTTTGCTCTTAGCCTTAACAACAAATAGACCAAAATTGCAAATATGCCCATAAAAATAAAAGGGGAGAGCTCACAATGTTATCTAATTATTATAATTATATGTATTGTTTCATTTTCCAAATTATTTGTGAATTACTTTGAAATACATTAATAAAAAATTACAAAGCGATTATAAGTGTATTGGTTTTTATATCTTGCAAGAAGTGATACTGATAGTACTGGACTTTGTATTAACACTACAGAAGTACAGATAATCGTGAGGTATCGTTACATAAATGGTTTAATAACAATACAATTGTTATGTTCTATGTTTCACATTTATAAAAAAAACTCTGATAGTCTTGCTCTATCTGAAAACCAGCAGCATTTTTTGTTAACTTTAATTACAGTGTATATTGTATTTAAATATATTTATTTGGGTGTAAAAAAAAATGTAAGTTAAAATTTATACCTCTCAGGTGAAGAAATCGAACTTAAAATTAATTATCAGAAGCTTGAAATGTCTTTAAGTGACTGTTAATATTAAAGAAAACGTACACATTATATTTGTTTAAAAAACTTCTGCTTTAACAACATTATCAAAGATGATTGCATGAAGTAGGAGTTCTCTCGTGTAAGCGCCATCTGTGGCTAATATAATTTTATTCGTTTTTCTCTCTCTTATGGCTTCTTGTGCTGGTGTGTAGCCCCTCAGTGGCACAGCGACATGTCTGCAGATTTACAACGCTAGAAACCGGGTTTCGATACCCGTGGTTGGCAGAGCACAGATAGCCCATTATGTAGCTTTGTGCTTAACTTCAAACAACAGTTGGTGTGTATGTTATTTTTTATATTATCTATTA
>NW_013674729.1:5206-8373 GCF_000517525.1 Limulus polyphemus
GTGTCGTTAAAGTTTCGTCGGAACAAAGTTACGGAAAAATCAATTAACAAACGGAGACGTAACATTATATTGATATTAAGCGTCAATGCCGAAGCACCAAAGTCTTGAGGTTGTGAACTTGTAAACAAACGTTATATACTTGTTTCTATGTGGAAAGAAAGTGTGTATTTCTCTTTCTTTCCTATGCGACAAAACACTAAATTTACTATTATACCTTTTAAATTGACTGTTTCACTTTATTTTACAAAATAAAATAAAAGTCTTTCACTGTTCGTTGCCACACGCAGAAATCGCGAGCCTCAGTGACAATATTAGGTGTATGTACCTATTTTGAGTTAAATCTTTGTAAAAACACGCAATAAATGCCTTAATAAGGTAATTTTATGCAATTGTAAAGCTTTACAATTAAATTTTCTTGCTGTGTTAGATTGACAAAATGAAAAATAAAAAACGGATTGTTAATTTATAATCTCAACGTTTTTGTGCTTAGGCCGTCATGGCCAGTGACGCTGACAATGTCAAAGTGGAGTTCATGATGACGAAAAACTCGCTTGAAGTGGGCGTGAACGTTAAACATGTATTTTGTTTACTTGGGCCTTATTGTTAATTATTCAACATGAAACTTTAATTCAAAAGATCATATTTATTTCTTAAGTTTTAAACTTGTACAAATATCAAACTGTAATTCTAAGAACTTGAGTGAAATTAAAGAAGAATGTACAATAATATGTAGATTAGGATTTTGAAGTATCTAATGCCCATATGTAACTTTACAGATTAAAAGTGCAATAAAATACTGACATAATGATGTCGACATCCTACATTTTGTAACTCCTTACAGTTAAGTGACCTAAAAGAAGCACTAACCACGTGACAGTGATAATATTATCATATGATGCTACTCTTATATTCTGAGTAAGAGAAAGCACGTTGTGTATTTTTTTTTGTTAACCTGCTTGAACTTTTGGTTATAACAGAACCACGATTTGAATATTTGTTTATATATATATATAAGGTAAATCGATATGTAATGCAGATAACTTGATATAAAACTGTTCATATTATTCATAGTAATTAGATGGTTTTTCGTAGTAACGCTTTAGATAGGGTTGATTGACACGATTACTTAGTGTCACAGAAATAACTAGGTGAGACTTTATTGACCGAACTTTTGGTGAAATGGCATAACAATAAAGTGATATTAGATAAACTATTGAATGACTTAAGTATGGAAGTTGTTTTATGAACAGTTTAAGACTCGGTGCAATTAAACTTCCAAAATGGCAGACATGATATTCTGTGAAAATTGGAATAAGTTAATTGATGCTATTACTGGACTACTTGGTATTGGATGATGGTTATCTGAAATTAAGAGAAAATATGAAAGGAATTTGTTTTTTCTTCTTTAAGGTCATGAAGAACTTAAGCCAATGAAAGTAATTCAAGGTGATGTATGTAATGCTGAGGACATAGAAGATGCTTGTATTGGGGTGGACTGTGTCATCCATACTGCCGCAGTCATCAGTGTTGGACTGTTTCCCGACAAGGACAAGATGCACTCTGTAAATGTTGAAGGTAAATGTTTTGTTGGAAATGGACCACAATGTAGTAAAAATGTTGTTGTTGTTTTTTTTTTTGGCAGAAATCTCCATAAATATTAATTCATGTTTCCTAATATAAAATGATGCTTTGTAAATGGGCATCTCGTCAAAGAATAAGATTCACATCAGGCTCCTGGATATTCTGAGAGCACGGTAATGCGAAGGATACACAAGTATCCAGCAGGTGTTACTTATTCTCATACCCATTCTTTGACAGTGTGTACCAACACACTTCTCCATTTTATTTTAACTAGAACTCTTACTAAAGGCTCCTTGTTCTTGTGAAGAAGCCTCTGGTCAAAGAGTTGCAGGAATGAAAACAGCTGTGATTATATTATTATGTGAAACAGAGTATCAGGTCAGAGGTTTCTAAGCATGGTTGTTAACCTGTAGTTTAAATGAAAGTGTTTTTTTTTTTAGGAATTGATTAATAAGGGTTTATAAGCAAACACGTTTGTGGTGAGGATTAAACTATTGATGCCTGTATTTTAATACACAAGGCGGAGTAAAAGTTGTTCTACAGTTAGCATTAAAAATAATACTAAAACAGTTGAAACCAATTAAATTATTTCCTGTCAGAATAAGGCATTAGAAATTAAACTATTCTAAATGAAATACACTTATTCACAGCAATTAAAAAATTTTATGTACATTTGATAATCAAGTGGGCACATCTTAAAATAAAACTATATATTTACATTTGCCCCATCCTGCATGTATCATTCTAACATTTTCATAGATTATACACACACACACACACATACGTAAATTTTCCTTAATTCATTAAATGTCGTGTGTAGAAACAAATGTTATGGTGAGTAGAAAGGTAAATTATTTTGCTCCAAAATCTTGGATGTGGACTTTTTTTTTTTTCACCGTTTACTCATGTGGCTTTATTATTAGGAACACGCAAGGTGATCAGTGCCTGCATCAAAAACAGTGTTCCCAGGCTGGTCTTCACAAGCACGGTGGATGTTGTCGTAGGTAAGGACCATATCTTCTATGGTACAGAAATTACAACTTCCACTTCTGGCACGTTCTTGATGGATGGCTACGGTGAAACCAAGTTGGAAGCAGAACAGCTCATCCTCGAAGCAAATGGAAAAAGCTTGCCCAATGGTAAGTGATGATCAGTAAGAAGCTTAATAGTACCACTTTGGTTGACGTACACTTGTATTTCTATTTCCCTTACTATAAGGGGATCTGGTCCCCCCCCAAAAAAAAACAACTCAAATTTTGGATTTAATTATGATGGTATAGAAGAAACGGATGTTAAGTGTAGTTAACATCTAATGAATTGATTATAAAAGATATAAAACGAGTAATAATAACTATTGAGAACAGTAACTTGTCAGGACCAACACCAGAAAAATTATCATTCCAATCCTCAAGAAGGCAGGCTGGAGGTTGGAAAACATTTTCCTCCAGTGTGTTTCTGATGACCTTGACAGAGAATCGAGGTTAAGATGGGCGAGTCATCATATATATCAGTAATTCTTTAAATTTTATTTCTGCTTTAGTAACTATACCTCTGAAAAATAATATATATATATATATATATATATA
>NW_013674729.1:8698-11651 GCF_000517525.1 Limulus polyphemus
TGAAAATTATTTATAACACAATTATTACATGGCATATAATTAGCTTTATTAGAAATAAACGTCTTTCTAATAAAGCTCAAGTTTTGTGTTATTTTAAAAGTTGTTTCTATATTACTTAGGTCCAACTATCTCATGGTCAATTATTTTTTCTCCAGGGAAAGATATTTTACATACACTAGCCCTCAGGCCGACAGTGTTGTATGGAGAAGAAGATTCTTACTTTATCATCAGTGCACTGAGGGCAGCTAAGAAGAGGAAAGGTGTTCTTCAACGAGTCCATAGTGTCGATGAGAGGTTGCAAGTCACATATGCAGGAAATGCTGCTTGGGCTCACATTAGAGCCAAGAATACTCTTTGCAAGGACAAAACAGTCGCCGGAGAGGTGTATTTTATCACTGATGATACTCCAATAATTGACATTTATGAAACCATGCGACCTTGGGTAGAGGCTCGAGGGTTCAGACTCTCAAGTTATGTACTACCTTACATGCTTGTCTATACTATATTATCCATTGTTTGCTTTTTCTTAAGGTTGGTTAGTCCTTTCTACAAGCCTCAAGAACACGTAACATCTACGGCAGAGTTAAAATACTTGTGTACCACTTATTTTTTCAATCGTGTTAAATCCACTTTAAGACTTAGCTATTACCCAATATACACCCCTGATGAATCCAACAAAAACAGTCTGGTTTATTATGCCAATGTTAAAATATAAGCTAATTCATTATTTGACTTGTAGATCAAATAAAAAAACAAAAAAAACATTACTGTAGCTTGATCAAAGGGTAAGTTATAATTTAAAAAGTATTCAAAACCAATTCAGAGTGATTGAATCAGAGTTTGGTACTCCTAAAGACATTATTAAAAAATTCCACTATAAAGAAGATGAATTGTTGGAAAGGATTCAGAAGAGAGCTTCTACAATGATATTTGGAATGGAAAGGTTGGCATACAAGGATGGGCTAAGATCTCTGAAATTGTTTTATCATGACAAAAGAAGAGTTGGAGGGGATCCGATTGATAAAGGAAATGATAATACATTATCTTTATTCTTATATAATGGTAAAAACGGTAAGATTAGGGGACACGAAATATATAAATTTTGGCAAGTTAGGAGTCAGCTTCATCTAAGACAGCTTTATTTTTTTTTAACAGGGTAGTTGGCCTTTGGAAAAAGGTTGCTTTCAGATGTGGTAGGTGCAATTAATGTAAGGGAAGGTTTGATAATTATAAGGACTAGCTTTGAGTATTTTATTTTAGTATAGTGGATGGGACAGCCTAGATGGTCCAGTAGGTTCCTTTTCCTTACATTCTATTTATACATACGTAATTCATGCATTATTTTTTTAACATACTTTTGACAAATTTACTGATGTAGTTAAATTTCAACATTTTTGATTTATAAAACGTGTGTTCTGTTCAATTAATAATTTGGTTAAAGACCAACATGGGTATGTTGTTTCAGTGGAACTTGAAATTGAAACGGAGAAGACAGAATGGGTTTGACAACTTTAATGGACCTGTTGAAATGAAATGATGTTTCAGCTTCTTTTCCCGAGACCTTGTAGTGTCTTATAAAGGTTAGCATGGCCGTGTGGGTCAAGCGGGTGTGGTGATGGGTAGTTGTTGTCAGGAGGACACTGATGTCATCTGTAGAATTTGGTGGTGGTGGTTATCCACAGGTCGATGATATGCAAAACTATTGCCTCTGTTGAGTTCAGGTTGTTGTAGTTATGCAGATAAGATTCTTTGACTTTTCTTTCTTTCTTTCCAGTGGCAAGCTTTGTCTAAAATTATATGTTGATCCCAGTTTATGATATTGTCCTGTTTTGTAATTATGCCGGTTTAACCTGAATGTGGTAGTCTAAGTGCATTTTTATGTCTATCCATCAATCAGGTTCTCTGATGTAAATGTTTCTGCAAGAACATGGTACCTTTAGATGAGTTTTTTTTTTATATTTAGACTTGTTGGTTGTATCACATTAGGAAGGATGTTTCTTTATCACTAAATTTCCAGCAAATCTTTTTAAGTTGGGAATGTAGGTTAGAGGCATGATAAATGTGTGTTATGTTGGCCTTGTTGTGGAATCTTGTTCTTCTTAGATGTATATATAGAACTGGAAGGGTATCCATTGTTTCTGAAAACTTTCTCTCAGAAGATTAGTTCTTTGTTACAAATCTTTCCGGCTCTGATGTAATCCTATTTTTAATAGTTCTGGGGTGGTTTTACTTGTAGTGTAGGCACAGAAGTAGTGATATGGTCATCATACAGATGAACTAGTATTGCAAGAAATGGGTTTTAGTTTCTTCCAACTACATTGTGGATTGTATACTGGGGTTTACAGAATTTAAGTGATGGAGGAAATCTTCAAAAAATGATAATCTAAAAGACCTAATAACAAGTGTTTCCAAATCTTAGGATTCAAGTTAATTGTCTGTTGGTCACTTGCTTCAAAATCTTCCGTAAAAATGTTGCCGAGAACAGATGATCCCATAAGAAGACTACTGGTTTGTTCATAGAATCTGTTTCGAAATTGGAATGTAGGTGAAGTTAGTGCAAAAGTTCTGACTGACAGAAACTTGTAAGATGATGTAGAAAGTTGTCTACTGTTAATCTCTTGTGGACCAAGGTTGGCATGAATGCTGGGGAATAGATTAGTGTCATCAAAACTGACCAAAACATCAGAAGGTTTTTAAGATATATTTACAAAAATTACTGCATTCGTGACTTTGGTTGGTGAATTATTTGCAAGGAACCTGGCTGCATTATGGCAAGATGGGTCTATGGCACTGACAATGGGTCCAAGAGGAACATCAGGTTTATATTACTTGGGTAAACCATCCGTTGATGTTTAAGAATCATGCCAAACCTTTCACTCTTTTTGGTGGGTAAGATTTTACATTCTTTGTTTGCAATTAATAAAGGACTATTTTTAAAAATATTCCAGAAAAA
>NW_013674729.1:12557-18640 GCF_000517525.1 Limulus polyphemus
TTTCACTCTTTTTGGTGGGTAAGATTTTACATTCTTTGTTTGCAATTAATAAAGGACTATTTTTTAAAAATATTCCAGAAAAAAAAAAGTACTTTTGGAAGCTACACGAGGGAACATAATATTAATATTTTTACATCGTGTTTGAGAAAATGTAACAGAACAAAATTCAACTGTATGTTTTAGAGATGTCTGTCATTATAGAAGGTGGATAAATAATGAAATTATTTGTTACGGGCAAAATAAAAAAAATATATTCAAACTTATTTTTGAAATAAAACGTTTTATAAGTGTCATTAGTTTAATCTAAGACTTCTCTAACTTGTTAATTACCATGTTTTACTAAGGTTTAGGAGGAGAAACAAGCTACACATTGATAGTAGAAAAATACAACAGAACAAAGTTGTTTAAAAGAACAGGAGGACAAATTACTGGTTATATCAACACGACAGCTGTGTATAATATGGAGAAAATGGTGATTAACAAAGAGCCTAGTTTACTTGATGTTTCTGGTTGGTTTTGTATTCTCAGTCACGAAACATTTAAACACAACTTTAGAATAATTAAAGCTACATATCTTGGGTTTGAAATATATTTTAATGTGGATAATTTATTTTTTCATAATTTGCTTTAGAGAAAGTAAATTGGTCACTTAATTGTTGTAAGACGGAGGTTTTGGTGCTGCTCCCTAGAGAGTGGAAATGTAATTACTTTAGTAAAAATGATTGATATTAAACATACAGAGCTTTTTATAGTAACATTCTACCTCACATTTATCTATGCACTGAGAAGTTGAAAAAAAATACCAGTCAAAACACCATAGTAGTTTAGCACTGTTGAAGTGTTTACAAGGTTAACAAGTTGATTTAGAAATTCCACCCTCATAGACAAGATATTTTTTTCATGATGCACTGTCAGAACATTAAGGTTTTTGTGCAAAAAAAAAAGGAGCATTGGAGTAAAAATGAAGATTATTATATCATTGCAAGAACATCCAGACAAAAATTGACAATAGCTACAGGTGTTGGACACTTGGATGCTTATAGAAATTACAAATACACAGAACAATAACTCGAGTCATGCTTACCTTCCATACTGAAAAGTAGTAGTAAAGTGTTGTAGAAAGTTAACCAGTGCACTGCACGGGTATTGAAATATCTGATGGTCTGCTGTAAGTAAATAAATACACTTCACACAAATAGTGTTAAAGAAAAAAAAATGCTAGTTTTTATTTCCATACTCTTGATGCAAATGATATTAAAATTGTTTTAAATTAATCACATTTGATGCAGTGTCACAAGAATAAGTACAGATACTATACAAACAATGTACAGATGGCCCTTTCTACGTAGCTTAACCAGCTACGCCATCCACCGAAGACGCATCTTCCAGATGAGGTGTAAAGTACTTTAAGATTTGTCTCTATGTTGCTTAAACACAGAAGTAAATTCTAGGACCTAATTTATTCTATTGCACAGACAGGAAAATAATAAGAAACTGTACATTGAAACAGGAGCACAGGATGGCACATTACTGAAGCTTGACATGGCACTGAATTCTTACTCTATATAATATAAGGTAGGACAGTGAAATCTGTAAAGCATGTTACCTTGTACAAGAGAAGTAAAATGTTATCTTCTTTTATGCTAGGCTAAAAAAACTGCTATTAGATATATTTACAAGTGCTATCAAATTTTAAATGTGAAAAAAAGTTTTAAACAGAATAACAAAATTAATAACTTGAGCAACTCTACCTTCGTGAAAAAAGATACTAAAAAGTTTTAGAACATTGTAATAATAAAGATATTGATTTGTATAATCCATCAGATGAGAATATAATAGTAGAATTAAAACAATGCTTACACAACATATACAGAAACTTTTAGGGTTAGTTGAACAAAATTCTTTCTACTGGTTCCAATCGGATACTTTGAAACGAACAGTCTTTATTCACTGCCCTAACAAACTGAAGACAGCCAAAGCTTCAAAACAACAGAGAACACTTGTGATGGAAGTGGCCACACAGAAGTAAGTATCACTGTATCCCTGACTCTTTCGTAACATGAGGCTAATGTTCGGTGTAGTCTTGATGACAGCTAAGACATCAGTGATACGAGAATAATCTTTCAGTTTGGTATAACACTAACACCAGAACAAGCATGCTAATAACATCTGTGGTCAGACAAATTCTGCTTTTGTTCAGATTTTGAAACTAGTGGTACATGCACGAGATCGTAGTTTCATCACAGAAATGAAGTATGATTACAAGGTAACAAAACCACCAAACTGTGTTTCACTACAATCTCTCTTGAAACACACAAAAATATACTTAAATTTTAGAAATACTTGACCCACAACAAACAATGCACAACTTGAGGTAAACAGCTACTGTTTGAGTTTTATCTAATTTGTTTGTCAACAAACAGCTAAAATAATTTAAGAATAATATTTCAGATGAAGTCATGTTCTCTAACATGCCAACAATACAAAAACCCCTGCATAAGTAAATGTACTTTGAATATGAAAAGGATGGGTTTACATAAATTATACGATTTAAGTGACATGCACTTATTTGTGCTAAATATCTGAAATGCTTCATTAGTAAATTCTCAACGTTGTATTTGTTTGGAATTACCACTACAGATATTACTCCATCACCTGTATATAGCAATCTTTTGTCCTTGCATTATATCAGATAGTATTGCATCTTACTCGCACTAGATATGGTTTCACAGGAAACAAATAAAACAACAACCAATTTCTCAGTATTAATTACAAATTCAGTTAAATCATCCAAGTTCAGAAAAGGTACCACAATTCAAATTATATTTACATTCTTTCTGTGTAATATACTAAATTGTTTTTATATAACATATACAATGGTGATATCACCATTAAAAGATTCATTTAAAAAAGTTATCTTTACCAAAAAATGACAGGATAGTTGGTTACAGAAGTGAAAACTTTGAGGTATTACGGTCCTTCTGATACCGATTTCATTAAATGACATGGTATGAATATTCTATGACACACACACAAAACAGTTTCTTACGGGCCACAGTCTGGTGAATATCATTGCGAGAGTTTCAATACTAAACTTAAAAAATATTTGGGACATAACACAAATGAAAAAGTTATGAAGATAGATAGTTTGAAAGATTTTAATGCATCCTCGAAAGAAGATGTCACACTTTCTGTTTAAAACAGCTTAGTTAAATATTCGTGATAACATGTCTTTGTCCATATCAACTTGAGTTATGTATCTCTGCTCCCTAGTTAAAGAAAGTACGACTCTTGGCCTTCACCTTCTAATGCCAGGCTGGGGGGTCCTTGATTAAGATCAAAGCTCAATGACTGGTAGATAGAAAATAAAGGCTGTATTAAACTTGTTATTAACATTACCATAACCTTATTTAAGACAGTTTCATTATATCTATGTTTTCAGTTCATTTCATTACAGAATAATGTGAACACTATTAGACAAACCTAATATTAGGACTAAAACATCCTAATCTACCAATACTTACTAAAATAATAAAGAAACATACATTTTAATTGCCTCCAGTGAGGCTAGTTTAAATAATGGTTAAATTATACTCATATGTTACCACTTTTACAAAACCTATTTCTCTGAACATACGCTTCTTATTAAGCTGAAAAATAAAATTAAAAAAAGATCCAGCTTAATAGATAAAGTGTGGCTCTCAAATCCATTTAGTAATTTACAGCATTAGTTTAAATAAACTTATTTATTTTGCAAAGACAGTTCTACGAACCTTTGACGTGTAAATGTTTTTACTTCCATGGAACATCATAATTATCTTAAAATATTCTTCACTCACACAGAAATAACGTTTATGTTAAGCCTAAATGTACATGATCATGTGGTGTATAACTTTCATAACTATCTTAAAAATAGTCTTCATGCACGTAGAAACAAAGTTTAGTGTTAAGCCTAAATGCACGTGATCATGTGGTACATAACCTTCATAACTATCTTTAAATATTCTTCATTCACAAACAATTAAAGTTGTGTGTTAAGCCTAACTGTACATGATCACGTAGTGTATAACCTTATTAATTATCTTTAAATGTTCTTCACTAACAAAGAAATAAAGTGTGGTGTTAAGCCTAACTGTATTTGATCATTTGGGCAACTTAACTTTTAGAATTGCCTTGAATTTTGACATAGTACTTAAATCACCAATAATGGCATCCACTGACAAAAAATCCAAAGGTGGAAACTCACTTTGAAAGACAGAAGTATGATTTTTTAATCATTATTCCATGATTTCTAGTTAAGACAAGTACTTCACTTCTGCATACTTTTAAGTTTTACTTTGATTTTTTTTTTACTTTAGTAATCAGCTTAACCATGGTATATTGTATATTTAGTTTAATAATGATTACAGCTCACTTTGAAACCAATCAATATGACTACTGATAAAATACAATAAGCATAAAATTGAAGAAAAAAAGCCAAAAGGTAAAATATAAAAAAAATTATTGCAGTGGTTTCAGATATTGGAGTCTTAAAATATTTATCAAAGTTTCCTGTTTTGAGCCACACATGGGACAAGTCTTCATTCTCATTGGTTATTGAACTGTATATCAAAAGATTTTCTGTACATATACAAAGATAAAATATCCATGTTATGAAAGATAAGACAAATGCAGAACAAAATGTCACTAAATAACACAGGAAAAGTTGAAGTCTTAAAAGTGTTGTCTTATTTAAATGTAAACTAAAACACACGTATATAAACTTCAAAAAAAAGTCATCATTTTTTCATTTCTCATGGTTCCCTTAAAAATGTTTTTAAAACATAACGGAAGCAGAGCTGAAAGTACGGGAAAAATATGAGGCTCCGTAATAAAACATTTTAAAGACGTTCTTTAAAACTACAATAAAACATTCGCCTTCCAACTAAATAAGTACTGACTGAAACTGTTTTTCGAAGAACTGGAGGCTGCTCTTTAACTAAATATCAAGCACTACAAGCATGTATAGTATTTATGACCATTTTTTTCTTTCAGTTCACAATGTTCTTAAAAAAAGTGTTGAACTTATAAGAAATGAAGTTACAATTTTATTTGATATTAAGCTCAAAGCTACACACTATGGGCTATATATATGCTGTGCCCACTGCAAGTATTAGAACCCGATTTTTAGCCTTATTTGCTGGTGAGTCACTGAAGGTTGCAATTCTAGATTTAAGACATGGGTAAGAAACTTGGCAAACAATTACAAGTTATAATTAATATGATAAACTGAGATATTCTATATCGATTACTGAAATTAATTATTTTCACAAACAACTAAATTGAGGTATAATTATTCCATCAAAGATAGTCAGTATTTTCACGAACAACAAATCTACTAAAGAAATGCAATGAAAATGTTTTGATACAAAAATGAGTGTTCTATAATTTAACTTAAAGATTATTTGTATCTCATCACTGGACGCTATTCTAAGTGCAGTATGATGATGGTGTTCTTAAAGAGGAGAATTTGAATTCTGAAAGAGTTATCTCACCACTACCAATCTTTTAAGTTCTCTTGTCTAGTAAAATATAAGTGGTTTCCTTTCCTTATTTTTCCAATGATCAAATCCCTAAAACAGATGCAAAAAAATCACTTAGTTTCACATATTGTTCTTCTTTAATGACACAACTTCAGTAAGAGTAACGAAGAACAATACTATTACAAGATTTTTTCTTCATAATGCTAAGAGAGAGAATAACAAATGAAAGCTTTCCGTTTTTTTAAATACAAGTTACAAATAAAAAACCTTAGAATCTATATGAAATTAAAAACTTTAGAGAAAAAAAAAAAAGCTAAGATTGCTGCCCCCCTCCAACCTAAAAAAAAAGCCTGAGAAAAACTGCTGAAAGATGAGGACTTAAGTAAATCTTATTATCAATTTCTAAACCCTCTGGAAACCAGAAATGCAAAACAGTGGTACAAATCATAGTCGTAAGCTTAAGTCTCAAACTGGAGGTCTTGTTTTAAAATCAAAGAAGTACAGAATGGTTTAACAGCCTGTTTTAGAACTGACTACCGAGTGTTGCCTACACACAGAGAG
>NW_013674729.1:19298-21552 GCF_000517525.1 Limulus polyphemus
TATATATATATATATATATATATATATATATATATACATAAAAAACAAATTATGTAACATCACTGCATGAGAAATGTTCTCTCCTTGAGTAAATTTGAACTTAAGCCTGGGATCTTTCATTTACAGATAAAAGAAGCACAAAACACATCTTAAGTACTAACTGTAACCATCGGCATTCTGGGATCTTTCACTGGATGTTACTATGGGAATCCAGAAGAAGCACAAAGAACGTTTTGAGTACTAAATGTAACCATCAGCCTGTAAAATGTCAACAGTGCTTTATACAAGTCAAAACGAATTTTTACTCAACTATGGTTTTCACAAGCTTAATTTGTTATTTCAAATTCAACCATCTTAAAACACTGTACAAAGCAAGAAAAAAAAAAACTTCACATAGCACAAGTTAAAACAATTTAATGTGATACATATGGCCACTAGTGGCAGTGAAGAGTTCTAAGTCACAATAATTAGTTGGAGTCAAAACAGTGGCTGGAAATAAATAACACTAATTAAAATGATAATTTTACATTACATTGTTTTCCATATATTACACCCTGTAAAAATATTTTACTTCAACTGTCAGGCCAGCTGATCAAGTAGTATCGAAGCTGAAGCTGTGTGACACAAACTATTAGAAGAATGTCACCTCCAAATGTAAGAAATTATTTAATGAAACCAAAACAAAAGTGCAAAAAAAAAAATGACATGGTAAAAGAATAAATTAGTGTTATATAAGAAATAAAGACACTAGAGCCAATAAAAAAGTCTTCCTGCACTGAGGTTCGGAAACAACGCAACGTGAACATAGGAATAATGCCAGTTATCCCTGTTGCGGTGATACGTTTCTAGCTTGCTAGACCAGTTCTGAAACAGTATCACAACTGTAAGCTGTTTAACACCTTGATATGCGCGCAAACAAATATAGAAGAGAAGAAGAAAAAATCGGGGTTGTACTTTGTGTTAACAGAAACTTTCTGGTCGAGGTCTTGAGCCAAATCCTAGGTCCACGGAGAAAAAGAATAACTTCCTGGACCAGATGATGTCTTCTTTCCCATTAATACAAGATCCTGTTTTTCTGAAGTCTCGAAATTGTGAGCATTTTATATTTAGGTTCTGGAATAAAACATTATGGCCCTGAGAAAGATGAAAACATGCATACAGTTTTATTATCGTAAATCTTCCTACAAGTACAAATAAAATGTAAATGTGAGATCATGAAATTAGGTTTAAGAAAACAGCAGACTTTTTTTTTTTGTATGGTGGTAAATACTGCTTACAAAAGTTTCATCTTGGTAAAAAAAAAAAAGAACAATCACATTTTCTTATTTTTAATATACAATGCAACATTGACAATAAATCTGCTGGAATAACATATAATTCTATCAACAAATTATTTACTCTGTTTATCTTTCTTTTGATTTACTCTAGAGCCTCTGTATCACAAGATTACTACTTCAGTACAAAAATGTGATATGAAAAGTAACATTTTAAATTAAAATTCTTCTTGAACAAACTTTCAAAAACATAAAAATAAACCTGCTGTCAACAATAATATTTGATAAGCAATTCAGCAGGCCTGCTGATCCGACTTTAACTGGCAATCAGGTTTATTAATAGCGAAGAAGAAAATGTTCACCATTTTTATATGTTTACTGTTTCCCAAAACTAAATTTGAAGGGAATCACAGTAAGATTTAAAGTTGCTAGTACTAGTGGTGAAACGTTTGAAACTGATTTGGATACAAAGATTACAGAAATTGTTAATCATCTTAAAAACTGAAAACCAGAAACTCTGAAAATGGCTGTTAGAGTATGTGACCAAAGCTTTAAAGTACTAACAGCTGTGCATATAGAAATTGTAAATATGTAAAATGCAAACATTAAGGACTGACAGCATTTGAAATACAGGGTGATTCAATGAGACATACCACACTAACATCTCATGGGAATAATATAATATACTGTTCTAACTGACACTGTTACAATATAATATACTGTTCTAACTGACACTGTTACAATATAATATACTGTTCTAACTGACACTATTACAATATAATATACTGTTCTATCTGACACTATTACAATATAATATACTGTTCTATCTGACACTGTTACAATATAATATACTGTTCTATCTGACACTGTTACAATATAATATACTGTTCTACTGTTACAATATAATATACTGTTCTATCTGACACTGTTACAATATAATATACTGTTCTACTGTTACAATATAATATACTGTTCTATCT
>NW_013674729.1:22102-26757 GCF_000517525.1 Limulus polyphemus
TTCTAACTGACACTGTTACAAGTCAAGTGTTCTAACTGACACTGTTACAAGTCAAGTGTTCTAACTGACACTGTTACAATATAATATACTGTTCTAACTGACACTGTTACAATATAATATACTGTTCTAACTGACACTGTTACAATATAATATACTGTTCTAACTGACACTGTTACAAGTCAAGTGTTCTAACTGACACTGTTACAATATAATATACTGTTCTAACTGACACTGTTGCAAGTCAAGTGTTCCAACTGACATTGTTACAAGTCAAGTGTTCTTACTGACAATTACTAGTCAAGTGTTCCAACTGACATTGTTACAAGCCAAGTGTTCTATTTCAGTGATGTAAGTTTGCATCGTTAGTGTATTATATTTTTCCCATAAACAAAATCAGTTAGGTACCTCTTCTTGGGCCACCCTGTAGTTGTCAGGGTCACGAGTTGTGTAACATCATTCAATTTGTTTTCACAGCAAAAGATAAATCATTATAATCAGTCAACATTAAGTAACTCATATTTTAAACAGTTTTGATTTTTGAAAACTCAAGTTTCTTTCTTCTCAAGATTTAGAATTCCATTTTAGAAACAGCTTTCACATTTCTTACCTGATTTTCCTGTCAATTTTCACTGGTATTTCTAGTAACAATATTATTCTTATTGTTGGTATCAGTACCGTAAATTTTCCCTGCTTTTTTAGCCATGCTCCCAAGCAGTTCCAGAGAACTCCTGTGAGTGGACTTTAGAGCAATAAGCCACTCCTTCAGCCCTATCTCATCCTTTAGGTACAGAAAAGTACAATCAAACTTAACAACAGGACAGATCAAGAATATCAACAATGTATATGTGACTTCTGTAATAATGATCTGAGGCAACAGTGTCTAATTACATCTTGGATACCATTTTATGTAATTTTTAATGTTCTTCCATACATTATTTTGTACCAAACATTCTAAAAGCTGTTGGTAACCATATATCTGTATCTAATTATGGTTATAAATAAATTATATTTAGAATAAAACCTTCTTAGAGACTTTATAAATGTGCCTGAATGTTGATTGGTTACAAGTAGTATTAAGATTATTGGTAGGTAAGTATAAAAAAAACAACAATCTTTTTTGGTAACAGGAAACATCTTTGTTCCTTAAAGGACATAAAAAAAGTAATCTCATTTTAAATAAGGGCAATAAGACTTGTTTGGTTCCCCAGTGGGAAAGCGGCGAGTCTATGGACTTACAATCTGGGGTAAAATTCTCCACGGCGGTCAAAGCAGATAGTCCATTGTGGCTTTACTCTAAAAACACACACACACATACAAGACTTGTTTGTAAAATGATAATTATGAAATACCATCACAATTTTACTGTTTAAGCATAACAAATGAAACCCATTTGAAAACAAACAGCTGGATATTAATCAACTGCATGATGAGACAGACTTAAAAGTCTGATTAGCCATTTTTCTAGATTTCAAAAATTAAATGGAAAGAATTAGAAGAATATATACATCGTAGCCAGAAATTTAATTAATGGACCTAACTACTAAACGGAACCTATTAACATCATGCTAGCTGGATCTTCAGGTGACCTGAATGAAAAGCCACTGAAAACAGGAAGATTCTAGATTAGCACAAAGCAACTAATGGATTTTTCTTCCATATTCTGTACAACAGAATTAATTTTTTAATAAAATAAAGATGTTTATAAGTTTGGTAAACTTCTGTAAGAACTAATATCTGTATTTCTTACATAGTTTCTATTACAGGATCACCCGAAACTCAGTTGCATACAAAAACTGTACCTACTGCCCATTTTGTCTTCCCCCTTCCATAATGAAAGAAAAATGATTTTCAGAGACTTACCGAGTTAGTAAGTACTACCTTGGCATCACGCTCTCTCTCGACTTTCATCTTCAAGACAACGCACTGTTCTCCTTTTACTTGTACATACTCTGAACAGACTTCATCTATTTGGTCCATGAAGATTAACTAAAAAGTTACAATTAATTGATTTTGGAACACCGTTTACATATTGGAATTTGAAAATAAATTTTTTAAATTTATTCTAGTTCTCTTCTTAACTGAATATAAATGATACTTACTCTCAATTATCAGTAAGGCATCACTTTCTTGTTAAATCTTTAAAATATATACTGAAGTCAAACCTTAAATGTATGCTAAAAAGTAAGTATTTAAACAACTTCTACCTCTGGCTTAGCACTTCCCGACTCTGTGTGAAGCTCCAATCGATTAGGGTACAGTTTACCGTATCGGGTCTGCCACGCGGAAGCAAAAGGGCCACCAAGCTTTTTAATATAACCATGAATAATACAGTCCGATTCTGTGGTGAGAAAAGATCCATTTTATTACAGACTGATTATTATTAAGAGAAACCTAGTAATACTTAGTTTAACAATAGTTTGACATGATCTCTTCAAGACTTTTAAAATAGAGATGCTAATTATCTCTTTTTAAAAAAAATCTTAAGTGTACAAGACACAGGGTTAAGTTTGTGATACAGTATCATCCCTTATATAACATTCTGATAATAAATTATACCACTAAAATATATGAAGTGGCAGCTGGTTATTAAGAGAAAAGCACCACCTTTGACAAAACTTATGTGATTGTTTGTTGTTTACATGTAAAAATATTTCATAATTATCTTTATATTCCAAAAAACATTCTCTAGCTTCTATAAACTTCCACATACATCTATGGTGTTGCAAGCCGTATATTTTATTGTTCTAAATCATTTTTCATTAACAAAAAACAACAACAACAGATCAGCAATAAAGATCATCTTTTTTTTAAAAAAATAGTCAAAAGTTGTTAAGTTTGTGAACTTAAAGCCTAGTCTTTCCATGTCAAAAAATTTGTTTTTTTTCTGTAAACAAAACCAGAAATTTACTTTCTAACTTTTTACATAGCGTTTACAATTTACAAGTAAAATAAGATTTCGCTTTAAATAAACTTAAGCTGAACATATTAAAAGCAAACAAGTATTTCACAGATACCTTTTTCATCTTCAAACTTCATCTTCATCTTAGCTCGTTTCTTTTGTTCTGCTTTATCCGTCTCCTGATTGACAGTTTCAAAGATCGTCTCAGATATTTCTTGTTGCCATCTATCAGAAATCACAACAGGAAAGTTTTTGTAGAGCTCCTGATCTGCCTCAGTAAGCTGAGAGAGTGGAATAATGTGTATTGATTACAAACTGATCTCTTCTTTTACTGGAAGAATGACACGATGTACAGAAAATATCGTGTCTGTCAATAAAATCTTATTTACTAGTGAAAAATAAATCTAAAAATTTAAGATCATATTTTATATCATACAAGTTAGATATTATGCTCTCTAAATTTTATAATTTAATTGTTTTGGTGTTGAATAAGAATTAGTGTAATATTATACTGAAATGACAATAAACCTGTGTTTTTATATAACTTGTATCAATTACAACTGTATTTTATGTGTGTTTTTAAGTAAAACAAAATAAGAGATTTGAAAAATCAAAAAAAGTTCACAATATTTAAATACTGGGGATTAAGTCAAACTAGAGAGACAGAGACCACAATATTTAAATACTGGGGATTAAGTTAAAATAGAGAGACAGAGACCACAATATTTAAATACTGGGGATTAAGTAAAACTAGAGAGACAGAGACCACAATATTTAAATACTGGGAATTAAGTAAAACTAGAGAGACAGAAACCACAATATTTAAATACTGGGAATTAAGTAAAACTAGAGAGACAGAGACCACAATATTTAAATACTGGGGATTAAGTAAAACCAGAGAGACAGAGACCACAATATTTAATTACTGGGGATTAAGTAAAACTAGAGAGACAGAAACCATACTTTAATGCCTTTCGTGTCTTCTTCATCAAATGAACCAATATCAAAAGCATCAGCAGCATTTACTTCCCCCCTTGGTGGGATGAGTGGAGGGGGGTACTTTTGGAGATAAACTAATTGCCAGTCAGTCCCTTGAAAGAAGGGGTGCTCTTTCACCTCATCTGCTCTATACAAACAAACAACACAGTTATAGTGGATACACAGAAGAATTGGTTAAAATTTGCAGTAGTATAACAAACACATCTATATACAGTTCGTGCTTATAGTAGACTGAAAACGATAACATCACACGAATCAAGATAGATGCTTTATAAATGTTCTTCAGACAAAATACATCAATGTAATAGACATAATTTGTCTGCCAAAGTTTCAACTTTACATTAACAAGTCTTACCCATTTATTTTTCAAACATTTGACAACAACTGTGTGTAATAGAACTTCCAAATTATTTGGTCAAAACTTCAGTCTGAAAATTCTACATCATTTAGCTAAGTATCATAGATATCTACACTTTTGAACTGTCAAACCTCTCAACACAAAATAGTGAAGTCATATTTAATGTACAGACACCAGTGTACACAAACCTCTGAACACTAAACAGTGAAGTCATATTTAATGAACAGACACACCAGTGTACACAAACTTCTGAACACTAAACAGTGAAGTCATATTTAATGTACAGACACCAGTATACACAAACCTCATAACACTAAACAGTAAAGTCATATTTAATGTACAGACACCAGTTTACACAAACCTCTGAACATAAACAGTGAAGTCTTTTTGAATGTTCAG
>NW_013674730.1:0-2274 GCF_000517525.1 Limulus polyphemus
AAAGGAAACACTGTATAGTATTGTAAAGTTCTGATGACCTATTGAGGAGATATTAAAAATACCATTTCGATGAACAATCCGAGCCATCCCTAGTGTTACCACCTGCCTGATACCAGCTATATTTCATAACTTCAGTACCGCTATAAGTTAATATAAAGTTATCACGCTAACAGTACTAATGAACTTTAACAGTATTACCAGTGGTTTTCAACTGGTCCAAGGTAAAAGTCTCATCCAAAACAGCGTCATTCTTCCCATTAATTCGGGTGAGTTTTTTTTTTCTATATAAAAAGAGTGAGGTAGGAGAAGTAGGTGGTCCGCGGGGTCATGTGGTCCACGACGAAACAGTTTGAGAATTTCTGCCTATTATACTGGTTATTAAGCATAAAGCTACACAGTAGGCTATCGCTACTCTGCCCATCGCGGGTATCGAAACCAGAATTTTGGTGTTGTAAGCAGGGAGACTTATCGCTGGGCCATCGGGAGGGGACGTAAAAATACTGATGGTAGTTAATTACCGGAAACTCGCCCTCAGTGGCGAGTCTGAGGGCTTATAACTAAAAATTTGGTTTGTACGTCCGTGGTGGGTAGAACACAGATAGCCCAGTTGGTAGCTCTGTGCCTCACAACAAAGATAGCTCTTCACAAGGCAGTTGTTGTTGTTGGGAAGACTTATTGACGTTATTATAATAAGACTAAATACATACATTTTACTCGTCAGAAATTGGTGTCAAAAGAAGAAGAAGAAAAAACTCTTGAAAACACAAAGAAAATCAATTTGGCTAAACGGATAGGTTTAGACACCCGCCGCTTCTTTGAATAATGGAATTTACTGCCTCATTATAACGCATCTACAACTGAAAATGACGTCTCGATCCTTGGACTCTTTGATCCACTGCCCGACCATTAGAAGACACTCCGCCCAATATATATACACGAAGAGAACTGGGACCGTGAGAGTTAAATTTTAACAATCGTAAGGTTGGATGAGATTGTGATGATAATCTAGGGTTAACTTCACCTTCTAAACGGTTTTTCAATTATTTTTGTGTATATTTGTTTTATTGTAGTTGCTAAGGGATCTTAAAGTACTTACAACCTGTACGTCAGTTCTGAGATATCTTCAGTTGTTTTAATTTCAACAAGCACAGACCGTTAGTACCTAAAATCACCGACACAAAAGAAAAAGTTAGTGAAATAAAACAGCGTCAGCCGAGATCAAATTTCTTTTTGTTATAAACTTTAAGATAACCCTAAGAAGCATGAAGTGAAAGGATTATGATTTCGTTTTGTTTGTTTGTTGTTAAGCGCAAAGATACACAATGGGCTACCTGTGCTGTGCCCACCACAGTTTTCGAAAAGCAGGTTTTAAGCGTTATAAGCCTTCAGACTTACAGCGGGGACACTGGGATGGCGATTATAATTTAGGATTTTTTTTTTACTTTAAAATTTCATTCGTATCGATGTTTAATGTCGGATTTGTTTGTTTTAGAATTTTCGCGCAAGGATACTCGATGTGTATGTAATTTAAAAAATATATATATATATTAGAGGGAAGGTAGCTAGTTAACAGTACCTACCGCCAACTCTTTGGCTACTTTTGTTTAACCGTCACTTTTATAACGCGCCTATGGCCCCAAGGGGCGGAGTGTAATTTTTGCGGCAACGGACGCTAATCGTGAACTCTTTAACTGACAGTCCGTGCACGCTAATCATTATGGTTTTGGTACTACACGAACTGATATATAATTACCTTTGGAAATGATACAACCAACTGGGAAGGCCATTATACCATTAACAACAATAACTCTTTAGGTGTATGGAAGTCGTGGAGTAAGAAAGTTAACTGGGTGTGCGGTAGGTATCAGAATGAAAATCATAAATAATAAAGCCATACCTTATATTACAGAAACTCCGGTGACACTGTTATTATTATTATTTTGTTTGTTTCTATGAAGATCTAACTTCCACTTAGAATAATAGATGCGTTTCGCGCGCGTTCAATCATAGCGCGGGTTCTTTGCGCTATCTCATGTAGTAACGATACGGTCCAGTCAACATTTTAATTACGCACGGTACTAAAGAATCAAGAACTTGCCGCCAGGGAGACTGTCTTGTGTTTTATCTGTCGACTTTGATCGGCGAGGTTATAATAAGAATGGGAACATAAAACAGTAAAGTATTAGAATAACGAAAAAATAAATAAGGTCTAAATTAGTTTTCTAGCACGTGCGGCTGTTTTGCTTTTTTTTTTTAACGTTCTTGTTCCCGATT
>NW_013674730.1:2460-3568 GCF_000517525.1 Limulus polyphemus
CGGGGTGGCGCGCGTTGCCCAGTGGTTGGCGAGCCCGGACTGTGAATCCGAAGTGTCAAGATTACGACAAAAAAAAAAAAAAGATAAATAAAAGTAAAAAATCGCTCCGCAATTTGGTTCTGTGAGTTTGGTCAGTATAAAAGTGACCATCAAATCCTACTATGCACTGGGCGCTCTGAAGTTACCGCCTTCTTTTGGCCTATCAGCTCAAAATAAGTAAGGGCTATACACAGATAGCCCTTGTGTAGCTTTGTGCGAAGACCATAACAATAAAGCCGATAACATCCAAGAGTGCCAATTAGAACATCTTAGTGCACAGTCCCTCACAGGAGTTCGAAAAGGGAGGCGTTTCGTCCCCCACCCCTTCCCACTGTTTAACTCTCTTTAATGGTGAATATGTCTACTTTGAATTTCTTTCTGTTGCCCAGGTCAACAACTATCGAGAAACATGTGAAATTCTATGATCTTTGAAACCACCCAGTCAAATGGAAAAGTACAAGTTCGGTAGTTATATCTCGCGTGTCCCATTTTCATGCACCAGTTATTTTGTCGCGAGTTCGAATCCCTGTCCCACCAAAGATGCTCGCCCTTTCAGCCGTGGGGGCGTTATCATGTGACGGTCAATCCCACTATTCGTTGGTAAAAGAGTAGCCCAAGAGTTGGCGATGGGCGGTGATGACTAGCTGCTTTCCCTCTAGTCTTACACTGCTAAATTAGGGACGGCTAGCGCAGATAGCCCTCGAGTAACTTTGTGCGAAATTCAAAACAAACAAACAAACAATTTTTTTTTCAAATAAAAGCTCGTGCAGTATACCCTTCCAACTTCCATTTACTAAACACCCTACACTAAATGTAAGTAGCACTGGCTCTCTCGTAAAGAAAGTATACTCATGGATCACAATAGAAGGGGGACTGATTTTGAACCAGACATTTTACACTTTCTTTAAATGTCTACACATCACCAAGAACTCTCAGCAGTTTATAAATACTAAACATTTGGATGTTTTGTTTTTCTTCTTAATGTTGCATTGTCGATAAGGTGTCATTTTAATTTTCATTTTAAACTTTTTAAACTCCAGATGGCAATGTGATTTAACTTAACATAGTG
>NW_013674730.1:4568-16762 GCF_000517525.1 Limulus polyphemus
GGGGGGGGGGCAATCACACCCCTTATGTACTTTACTGCATGCTAAAATAGCTTGCGATAAAAAGGCCTAACCGATCCAACTGAAATGACTCAGTATGGTTCAGACGTGAAGAGTTGCGACGGTGGTGACGAACATGTAACAGGTGAGATGTAGGAAATGGTCACGTGGCATGAGTGTCAAACCAGACAGTAGGCTTTAGGGTTAAGCTCTTTTTTTTTTGGTACATCAGTTACTGGAGCGTCCGTAACTTATTAAATATTATGCACTTGAGATATATATACTGCTTTGTTCGTTTGTCTGATCAGCAACACGCGTATATTTACATCAAAGTTTGTTTCAAGATCACGAAGTTCTTTTAATTATTGCTTGCTAACTAGTTTAGCTTTAAACTTTCATAATGGCTAGTAAGAAAGAAAGCTGATTGGACGATCGAGATAACTCAGTCGTCACGTGCTCTCTTTGTTGGCATCTGTGTTATGGAAGTGAAGGTCTTAACTAGCTCGAAATAATAAAATATTTAAAAATTCAAACCTAAATGGTACGCTATCAGCTAAACGGTCATGTCAGAGACCCAGAGGAATCACGTACACTCGCCATTAGTTTTGAACTACTGACCAGAAGAAAGACAAATAGCCAACAGCAGCCGTGTTTTAGAAAAAGGTTTTATTCAAGTAATTCTCAGATAACTTTGTCTTTTATCAAAAGATCCTCGTTGAATTATTAGTCAAATAGCCTTTTATTTTACAATGGAATCTTCATCCAATAAATAGTTATTTTTTTAATTTTGAGATAGTTTTTTTAACCAATCATATCCAGATCTCTTTGGCTTTTGGCGAATATTGGCTCGAGTCAGTTTGAATCCTTCTTCTGTAAATTAATGAATATTAAATGCGCTCTACTTAGCATTAGCAGTAACAGTCTCCAACGTATATGGTTGTGGTCCACACGTAGTGGCGTCATCGTAAAAAAAAACTCTTAAAAAAGAACCTTGAACGCTAGAAAAAGGAAGATAATGTTAACTTACGAGTCAACGGATACCTTGGAAAGTCTTTAAATGTACATCAGGACAGAAGTATCTGTCATCGTCAAAATGCTTCTGTTACAGTCACTATTCGAGTATGTCATTGGCAGAGAACTGATGTTGTTTATCTTCAACCTTAAGCCTTTTCAAAATCCAGACTCTCTGGCGGAAGAAAGGAGATGGGTAATTTGATCTTTATTTATTATTTTTTTAGACAAAGCTACAAGGAGGAAGTTTTTACAAATGTATGGCGATTCCATTTTTTTTTCTCTCTTTCTCTTTAATCTCAAAGTATGGCCTCCATCTTACTTCAGTTTCAGTTGTCATTTACATACAAATAGCAACACCAGGCGGCGTTCGAAGATAATTTATCAACCATATGCTTGTAGAAAAACCTGGCACGTGCCACTGGAATCTATTTTCTTATGTCACGGTTATCAAAGTCCACACATGTGCGAGCATATGCATACAAAAGAGAAACACAAATAGAATAAATTGCTTCACTAACTAATCAGTAAACTTTCAGAATGTCTGAGTAAGCCTGAAAGACATCTGAAAGTTCGTTGAGGAACACAACAGTTAAACCGTAAAGAAAGTCCTAGATAAATGCTTCTCGCTCGAAGCTGGATCACTATATCAACAGAAACTCAGTTGAGGAAAATAAAGCTTGCTGGCAAAAATAGAACAATTACTTTTCATCGAAAAAATTAATGTGTTGTTGACAAGGTTCCAATTATCAACAATGGCGATGATAAATTATCGGTATTTTACCAAATATAACTTCAGTTTATCTTAAAGGTAATGGGAAAATTATATGGGAAAAAAAAGATAGATGGAAACATATATAAATATTAGTGCCAATCACTAGCTTTCTAACCGAAAACATTCAATAAAAACTATATATATATCATCTTCACCGGAACCATTGTTTTTCAGCCGCGGCATAGTGGCTCATAGAACGGCTCTTAAGTTTTTTTTTTTTTTGTTATTTGTTTTTCAGGTACAAACAGCTCATAACTCCGTCAACTCTTGACCGATTTGAGATATAATTACAGTTTTGGACTTAAAAGGTCAAACTCTTTCGATTTCTGTATCTGTTTCTGGTGGTCCTACTCATAAAGAATCATCCTTATCATTACTGGTGGTCCTATTCATGAAGAGGTCTTTATTATCATTACTGGTGGTCCTACTCATAAAGAATCATCCTTATCATTACTGGTGGTCCTACTCATAAAGAATCATCCTTATCATTACTGGTGGTCCTACTCATGAAGAGGTCTTTATTATCATTACTGGTGGTCCTACTTATGAAGAATCATCCTTATCATTACTGATGGTCCTACTTATGAAGAATCATCCTTATCATTACTGGTGGTCCTACTTATGAAGAGGTCTTCATTATCATTGCCGGAGTGACCTACTAGTTAAGAGGTCCTCATTATCATTACCGGAGTGACCTACTCATGAATATTCAGTAATATACGTTCGTTATGGTGAATAAAAACAACTAAAACATTATACGTATAACAATTTTGATTGTTTACTTGGTGATTAGGTTCATTATGGTGAGTAAAAACAACTAAAAACACTATACATTTAACAATTTTAATTGTTTACTTGGTGATATAGGTTCATTATGGTGAGTAAAAACAACTAAAAACACTACGCGTATAACAATTTTGATTGTTTACTTGGTGATATAGGTTCATTATGGTGAGTAAAAACAACTAAAAACACTATACGTATAACAATTTTAATTGTTTACTTGATGATATAGATATAACAATTTTAATTGTTTACTTGTATTTGAAATATTGTTAAGATAACAGTGCATTATTGCATAATAATGCGGAATTAAAAACTGCAGCTTTTGTTTAGCCTATTTTCTGTTGGTTTTGATGGTTTGTTACTATCAACGCAACCCAGACCTAGCCCCTTTCACATCTGAATCATGTCACTCACACTTTCCCATAGTAACTGTCACCATGGCGACAAATGTAATAGTCTCTATGGGTGTATCGTAACTTGACGACTAGCTAACGTTGAATTTTGGACTCTATATGGTAGCTGGAATTTTCAGCATGAGTTATCTATAGTAATAGCATGATGATGACAACAAACCATGCGAACAGAAATGAATCAGTTGTGGAATATCCGGCGAGAGAAATAAGTAAAAGTGTGGAACCATAGAGTGAACTCGTTAAGTTTACAGAATCAAACGCTTGGAAGTGTTGGAAATGCTGTCTTGTTGTGATATTGCAGAAGACGTTACTGTCGTTAACGGTTCTTTTGTCAACACGTAGGGGTCCAAGTCTGGCAGTTGAAAACCAGACTAAAGAAAACGCCCAGACGTAATCGACAAGAAAATAATTTCTAATTAAAAAGTACAGTGGTAAACCCACGAATTTACAACCCTAAAATCCGTGGGTCGATTCCCGCGGTGGACACCGAAGATACCTCGATGTGGCGTTGCTCTAAAACAAACAAACAAACTAAAAATGATATTTTCAAAATGAATTAGGTGAAGATAAACTGCCAACTAGCGAAGTTTAACAGTAAAAAAATTAGCACTAAGACACTGTAAATGATAATAAAAAACACATAGGATAAAACATTTCATAAATCGCCTGAAAAAATAACAGCAAGTAAACCTAGCACCTGAAGAAGACAACTCCAGCAGCTGAACACCTGAAGAAACAACAAGTAAACCTAGCACATGAAGAAGACAACTCCAGCAGCTGAACACCTGAAGAAGGTAACTCTAGCAGCTGAACACCTGAAGAAACAACAAGTAAACCTAGCACATGAAGAAGGTAACTCTAGCAGTTGAACACCTGAAGAAAAGCGCTGGAGTTTTATTGGATATCTTTATTTGTAAAAATGTATCTAAATTACCGGCCAAATGGAGTTATTGATTTATACATTTTTTATTATATTTTTTCTCTGATAAATAGATACAATATCTCTTTTTTGTTAAGTAACAAACTGCAAACCCATTTCTTTAACAAGTACTAATTATCACAATAGTTTTTAAATGACGAAATTTTGAGTAACATTATTGGTAACTATGTGAAAAACTTTATGTTGAATGATTAAACTGAAATTAAAATACACAAGAAGCGTCGTCATACAGAACAGTTAGTAATCGAACATCTTTCATCTAATTATGGTAAATATGCTGGTAAGATGAAAATTTAGTCTTAAGTACATTTTAGAGTACCCATCCAACAAAGCATGTGAGTAGAGACGTGTTACTTCAACAATTCTGAATGTAGCATGATGCAAGGACTCGGTACTCCAATGTCAGATATAAAAGACTGTTTAGTGTAGGTAGTAGTATTGATTTATTTATTTTGTGTTTGTATTTCATTGATGCCGAGGATATGGAGATTTCTAGAAGGCCTAAATGATTGACGTATACATAGCTGCGACCAGACGAGCGGTAGTAACAAGTAAAGTCACGTGAAAGAGAAGTTTAGTCAGAGAAAAGTTAAAAAAGGTAAAGTTAACCGTCATGGGAGTGAATGGCCTAATGGTTGATATGTTAGAATGACATTAACAGTTAAAAAGAGACTAGGAGAATAATTTGTCTTGTCAAGGGGTGTTCTAAACTAATTGAACCCGCCTGTGTGGACTTCAACAAAAGGCAGAAGATTATTAAAAGTACGAAGAGCAGACGATTATTGGAAGTTCAGGATACAATTGCGGTATCTCACGTGACAGCGTAAGTGAATTATACACAGATACTATTGCGATAAAAATAGAGAAAAATAGTTCAGCTTGTCAACTGAATTCTAAAGTAATTGAATTGGCCTAAGAGGACTTTTGATAAGAAGAAGAGAACTTTATGGTGTTTAAGATATAACTATGATCTCCATAGCATAAAGAATTTTTGTACATACGTTTAACTTGTTTCGAAAAAAAAAATATATATATATATAAATGGTTAAAGTACCAAGTCCTTGCATCACGTTACACTCAGAATGGTTGAAGTACCTAGTCCTTGCATCACGTTACACTCAAAATGGTTAAAGTACCAAATCCTTGCATCAAATTACACTCAGAATGGTTGAAGAACCAAGTCCTTGCATCACGCTATACTCAGAATGGTTGGATGTCAGAAACTTACTTTTTAATAGTATATATAGTAATGTAAACATATGGGTGTGTTGGGCTAAATATTCTTCTACGGTAGGTATCTGTAACTTGTTGGCAATAAATTCGACAATAAAAGAACAGCACGCTCTCCACTTGTTTGTAAAATAAACCCTACCCATCCTTTCATAAAACCTTAACATTTATGGCCATCCTTGATGTATGATTAAATTATCTCACCTTCGTGGTTGTAACTTGTGTAAAGGTATCATGTTACACTCAGAATGGTTGAAGTACCAAGTCCTTGCATCACGTTACACTCAGAATGGTTGAAGTACCAAGTCCTTGCATCACGTTACACTCAGAATGGTTGAAGTACCTAGTCCTTGCATCACGTTACACTCAGAATGGTTGAAGTACCAAGTCCTTGCATCACGTTACACTCAGAATGGTTGAAGTACCAAGTCCTTGCATCACGTTACACTCAGAATGTTGAAGTACCAAGGCCTTGCATCACGTTACACTCAGACAACGTCAAGGATTGTCCCGCGGGCATTGTGGTAAGGGCCAGAGAAAGAAATCATTAGCATCATCATATTCATGCTGACGTTTACAATCACCTAAGATGGTGCGTTCACCTGACCTTATATATGTCGTGACATATGATTTCATGTTCTATAAGTAGTTGCTATGATATTGTAATGGATGATGTCATTTTCTTGTTCTATAAAATGGCCAAGGAATTATATCGTTTTCCTGAGTTGTAAGTACCAGTTATGACATGTTAATGAAAGATGTATTCTTTTTGTACTATAGTAGTGGCTACAGCTGACAATTTATAGAAAAATAATGTGTAAAGCTTACTTGAAAAACTAAATAAATGCCATAAGATAAACTAATAACAATATCGAGTTGAAGAAGTTTAGGGAATTTCAGTAGAACCAAAAAAAAGAAGTGAAGACTTGCCAATTGCCAAAACTGTCGTTAGCAAGTATAAGAACCACTTATCGCTATTACTGGATGGATGTATATAGTATTTGGGAACCCTGATTTTTCGGGCAATTAGTTTTCTCGTAGATGCAACTGTCTAGGGTAAAACACATTTTTCTTTGTTACGCTTTACCCTTTAAACTATACTCTGTAAAACGAGTTTTAAAACCAACAGTATCACTTAATCCACCTCTGCCTCCCCCCCCCCCCCACGTGGTACAGCGGTATGTCTGTGGACTTACAACGCTAGAAACCGGGTTTCGATACCCGTGGTGGGTAGAGCACAGATAGCCCATTGTGCAGCTTTGTGTTTAATTCCAAAGAAACAAACAATCCACCTCTGTCTTGATTGATTTAGATTTGGCGCCATCTAGTGGTGTATTGTAAAATCTGGTATTTTACAGTATAATTTGATAAATCCATTTGACTCTAAAGTTTGTTATAATATTTTACATATTCAAACAAATAAAAATGCTCTCACTAATATGAAAACCACAACTTTGTTTGCAAGATTTGAAGTAAAAAAAATAGTAAATATTGCTATTAAACCAATCAAAATGCATTTATTTCCATTCTTCTATTACATGTTAAATTAATGTGCCATCAAGCAGCAACTATACAACAGGAAAATATATTGGTTACTTGGACCTTCAAAAGACGAAAATCTTTCATATGTTTATCGTATCAATAACCTTATATTAGCGCCCCCCCCAGTGGCACAGCGGTATGTCTGCGGACTTACAACGCTAAAAAAACGGGTTTCGATACCCCTGGTGGGCAGAGCACAGATAGCCCATTGTGTTTAATTTCAAACAAACAAAACTTCATATGCAATAGAGCATCTTGGTGTCAAAATCATAAGAAAATTTCTGACACACAAATTGAATAACCAATGAGACTTAACGACTTTCATCGAGACAGAGGGCGTTTTACGACGAACAAAAAAGTTTTTTTTAATTACTTTTTTTATTTTACAGTTTGTATAAAAAAAACATGAATTTATGATGAACTTTTGTCAAACTTTATAAGTAACTATTTAATTTGCTTCATTATAAGAAAAAAAATATTTAATTTTTTCGATTATTCGTTTAAACGTGAACCAGATGTGACTTATTGATGTAGCAACTCATTTTGTTGTTTTGGGGCTGTGGATGCTCTATAAAAACCAAGATTGGACATGGCTTAGTAATTAGTGTTCCAAAATGTGAACCCGAAGGTTCGTGGTTAGCGTCCTATTGCCGCAAAAATCGCACTCCGCACTTTGGGGACGTAAACGCATTAAAAAAGTGACGGTTTGGCGGTGTGTGCTATTGACTAGCTGCCCTTCCTCTGGTCTATAAGTTCAAAATCAGTGATGGCCCGTGCATACAACCCTTATGTAACTATCCTAAAATGTATGAATAAATATGTAGGTGAAAACCCCCTATTCTGTCAGACAAGAGTAGTCAAAAAGTTGGCGGTGTGTGCTATTGACTAGCTGCCCTTCCTCTAGTCTATAAGTTCAAAATCAGTGATGGCTCGTGCATACAACCCTTGTGTAACTATCCTAAAATGTACGAATAAATATGTAGGTGAAAACCCCCTATTCTGTCAGACAAGAGTAGTCAAAAAGTTGGCGGTGTGTGCTATGAGAAAGCTATCTTCCTTCTAGTCTATCAGCCCATCTACATTTCGTTTCCAGTTGTGAATGTAGCCTTGTGATTTTTTTTTGTATATTTTGCACATTTCTGAAAAATAATAACCACAAAGTGGCGAACAGGCGAGTACTGTGACAAACAGTTGGTGTACGTGTCTCAGTTGCATAAAACATTTCAAAAACCCTTGTTCCTATCGATAGATTGTGGGTTTTATCAGCTACTTTGTTATCAGTATTTTTATCCATACAATGAACAATCAGAAAACGTAATTAGTTCATACTATTCATTTCGTTGAATATTAACATTGTAATTGTGGTAAAAATTCACAGTGGTTTCAATATGGTTAATGTTGTCTGATTCAAGGTGAAAATAGAGCTCTTATTTAATGAAAAGATCAAGCCATTTTTAACCAGTTCATTCTGTAATTATTATTTTTGTTAGTCACTGGATTGGGCCACATTTACAGTTTATCATGAACGTCTGATCAAAGGTAGTTAACTACATATATAAGAACTACAAATCCACCCAGTAATTAATATATTTAATTTCATATATCGTTCTTACTTATAATCATTAGAAGGCATTGATTCGTCGATTGGGTAATTTCGATATTAGCGACATTTTCGGCCATGATCCCAATAATATCTCACAATGTACGCTTAACTAAGATGATTTAGGTTAGTCTTAAATCCATATAGTAAGTCAACGGTGCAAAATAAGCTTCATGATAAATAAATATAAAATAAGAAATGGAAAATAGAAAAAAAACAAGTATATTATATATATCAAATATTCTAACTCATATTTTTAATGAAACTAACATTAAAGGAAAAACAGAATATAATTGGTTTACAAAACACTATTACCGATTCCCTATCCCTTACATATCACTTTTTGTATTATAGAGGTCTCCCATGACCTGGGGGTTAGGGCGCTCGAATCGCAATCTGAGGGACGCGGGTTCGAATCTCCGTCACACCGAACATGCTCGCCCTATCAACCGTAGGGGGGTTATAACGTAACGATCAATCCCAATATTCTTTGGTAAAAAGAGTAGCCCAACAGTTAACGGTAGGTGGTGTTGACTAGCTGCCTTCCCTCTAGTCTATCACTGTTGAATTAGGGATGACCAGCGCAGATAGCCTTCGTGTAGCTTTGCGCGAAATTCCAATGAAACCAAGCGGAATCGTACTATAGATATATAGTTTATAGATTTTATGATGACACTTTTTATAACATTTATTGTTGTTTTCATTTTATAACCACATATAAATTAATATATAGTGTTTTGGACGTAGATCCCACCAAGGAGCACTGCAAATAATTGTAAAAGTTCGAAACCACGGTTTCTTCATAAACAGGAACAAAAAATAGTCATCAAACCACTTTTCTAAAGTGCTCAAGGTTTAGGTCGGTTTGGATATTTCGTATTAAACCCTAAATATTATTTAAAACCTACATAATAATATTTTTGCATTTCATCCTTTTTTTTTTTTTACTTTAACGATTTCCAGTAATAAGTGTCCTTTTGTTTTGTTGATTAGTTCTGTAAAAGCGTTTGGTTTTTTTACGCAATATTATTTTAAGCAAGAGCGATCAGAGAGATTGCATAGTCTAGGTTGTTGTGTACTGGATTTCTTTATAGTACATTTTTATTGACTTTTCCAATTTCATATTAAGAATTACCCTGTAAAACGTACTTCATGGTATAACATATCTGTTAGACAGAAATGATCGCTTCAGTTGTTATTCCCAAATTGTTGTGGCTCACACAACAAAAAAAAACGTTTATCTAAAACCTGGGAAAATGCAGATAATAAAAATAATCGTTTTTAAAAATAGTGTTGCCTAAAGATTATAGTTATTTTGAATATTAAAAGTTTATAATAAACAATTGTGCTATTTATTAGCGATAATTTTAGATGCTATTGTGTTTTCCAAAAAAAAGAAGCTTTTTATAAATAGTATATTTTTATTTATAAATTTGTTTCCTTTTATGTAGTGGTTCTTAACCTTTCTTGCCCCATGCCCCACCTCGACATCTCAAAAAATTTGATGCCCCTTAATATAAAAACAAATTTGGTGTTGAAAAGGTATAATAATATAATGTAAATTTAGAAATTTACCAAAATTTCACACCCAAATTAAAAATGTGTCTTATTGTAGCATTTTCAAATTGCCCCCCCCCCCAATATATTTAAATTGTCCCCCTCTGGGATGTGAGCCCCACGTTTAGAATCACTGCCTTAAGCTATAACTAATGAAAACGTTCGAACTGCGGTCGTTATCCAACTATACCAACTTTTGATGTCCCAAAAATGTTAGTAGTGTTTTCATATGCGACCCACCAATCCCATATAATTAGGGCGTATCCTCAAATTAAGTCAGCAAGCATTTCCAAGCCAACCCTTTGGAGTTTATCCTCGTTTTTCTGATCAGAAGAAAATATTCGTTGTCGTATACAGTGTCAACACAACAACGTATCATCCTAGTTCTTGATCTAACGCGATAAATCTTGGTTTCTGAGTACTGTTGAAACAGCGGGATATCTTATTACATAACTAGTTTCGTACCTGACGGGAGGTTTATCCTATCCTTACATTAATCATCCAGTTTTGATTATATTTAATGGAGAAGCGCACTCTGTAGGAACTAGCTTGAGCCTGATTGACGAGATATCATTAAATAGGTGAATACGCTATAGAATTTAGGCACTGGTTCAGTATTGTCACCACTTAAGTGTTAGAAGTGTAAGAGTCAGTGTGCTCTTGATACTGCAGTCCCAACTGCAACCTTTCTGGGAAATTATTATTAAAGAAGGAATTATTGCCAAAGAATTTATTTCCGCTTAATTTTTTTTATTTTTAATTGTTTTGCAAAAAAAAAAATAACAGCGCCCTCTAGCAAAAAAAAAAGTTCCCTAATGAATAAAACACTCCTCCTTCTTTCAACAGAACTAAACCGTCTCTTCAAGCAAGCAATTTATTTTTTTACAAAGCGGTAAACAGTACGATGTAAGACTAGATATCCTTCCGCAGGGTCCCCGAAAGTGTTCTGTTCCAGGAGTAAATAAAACTAAAATTAAGGGTAACAACACTTATTTCTTGCTTTTGAAGTTCATGTGTCATGCTGTGTTGTAGCCTACAGAGTGCATAATACTTCTCGTGGCATACACATATTTTACTGACGTCACGACAATATGAATTGCAACGTTAAGCGTCCCTTATGTGACGTCATTTTAGTGTCTACTGACTGAAATTACCTGTATTCTTGGAATGATAACGTATACGCCCTCTACTTTCCAGTGTGTATATTCCAAACTAATGTAACTACGCTAACTTGTAGCTGCCTTATTAAATTTCTGTTGTAGTGCTTTAAATCAAAAGAATTAGCTATATCGATAAAACTGGCTTAAAGAAAAAAAATATCAATTTAAACAAAGAAAAGCGGTTTAATCATATGCAGGTGGCGTTCCAGTATTTCAGTATAGTGCCTTTGGTAAAAGTTGCGTAACAGAATTTTTAATGCTACCGTCAAATGAAATATATTTTACTAAAAAATAAGATCATTAACTTTATAGAGAGCACTGTTAACTTCCGAGTTTCTTTTTACCAACAAGAACATCTATTTTTACTACGGTAAAAATAATTATTTTAATCGCTAGAGGAGACGGTTTACTGGCTAGGCTGCATTGTTAACTACTGGGTCACCCGTTTTAATAACTCGCACCACTATTCAGCAGTGTATTATCTGTCAGTCAGCTACGTTAGTTTTTAATTACCTTCCACTGTTTGACCTCGATAATAGTCCACGAGCTCTGCGCTTGGTGGCGCCCCTACCAGCCAGGAGGTTCGTCAGGAGCGATGGGCTCCGGGCACATATGTAAGCATGGAAGGAAGAGACTGTGAACACTCCCAAGTTGTTCAGTGTCGCTTTGGTTGTCTTGGAAACATAAGTGAGCAAATTCTGTGTAAAAAAAAAAAAAAAAAAGATAAATAAAGTTAAGAATTTAAGCGTAAATCGCGATGAACTTAAACATCACCAAAAATAAGAGATGCTCAAAATAGTTGAAACATTAACACTATTACAGGATTTTCCCAACGGAACCGAGAGAAGTATACATCATGGACGTGTAATTCAGTTGATATATCTAAGTTCAACTTATGATCGTTGTAACTTTTCAAATGATTTTAGGCTTATCAAATTTAGCGAAAGATAATGAATTTGATTTAGAGATTTACCAAATCCTTATTATCCAAACATGACTGAGACCACCACCGCTCGTTAAAACCAGCATAGCGTTTCTGAAAGTCATTTTTTTAGCAATTTACCATCTGTATGCAGACCTCATCTTTGGAAGTAATAGCGGGTTATATGTTTGTTTGTTTGTTTTTGAATTTCGCGCCAAGCTGCACGAGGGCTATCTGCGCTAGCCGTCCCTAATTTAGCAG
>NW_013674730.1:17705-19826 GCF_000517525.1 Limulus polyphemus
ACCAGTTCCAAATCCTCTTTAAACGTTCTTCGCCATGTCTTCTTTGGCCTTCCTCTCCCCCTTCTCAAATTTGGCAGCACCCACTCCATGGATTTCTTTGCTGGTCTTGATAATGGCATTCTCAGTACATGTCCTGCGAATCTAGACGGTCCCAAGCCCGTTTGAGAAAGGAGGAGGGACGACCGTGGTGCTAGCAACTCCACGTCGTTATCCAATATCGCTAAAGAAAAAACGAGAAGTAGCCATTCCGGTAAACATAAGCAAAGAGGGGAAGACAGCATGTCAGTTGCACAAGTGGCAAGTGATAGCAACATGAAGAGGCAGGATCAAAGCCGAAAGGAAGTCTTGTTTCGGAGATGTCCGATCCTCAATGCAAAAAAAAAAAACACTTTCTATTATGTAACCCTAATTTTTTTTTTGTTGTTGTTGAAGAAATCATGATCATGTTATCGCCAACAAGTCACAGACACCTACTGTGGAAGAATCCTTAGCCCAACTCACTCATATACTAACCTTAATATAAAAAGTAAGTTTCCTGACACACACAAACAAATTAAAGATCAGGTGTAGGCATAGACAAAAAATTACTCGTCGTTCGTATGTCGTGTTACCCTCTCCAATATTATATAAATTATAATATAAACATGCAACATTCGTAAAGCATAATATTTGGTGATTGAATAATGGCTAAAATGTATAATAAAATTATTGTTTAATTTGATTTACTGTCGTTTCTACATTTAATTATAAAATAGTGAGAGCTTAAATCTTTGACTTAGGCCTACTTGATTCATATCCAGTACGCTAAGATAGACGACGCTGCTTCCACTAGCTGTCTTTAAAAAAAGACAATGTTTTTATTCACTATTAAAATTTTAAAACCATTAAGATGATAAAAATGAAGTGCAAAACCTATTATAATTGGTGGGAACTATGTGCAATTCATTTTTTCAATGTTCTTAGACACATAATTCGCTATTTACAGCACCCTAAAGAGAAAAATGAGTTACATCAAGAGAAAACAGTTAATAAACCTAATCGCAAGAGCGCTGACATTTAAAATCATAGTTTGCCAATCAAAATTATTTTGAACTGTCTTAAAAAGGTAAATTTATTTAGTTACGATTTTGTATACGTATTAAACAGGTATGGACTTCAGAAATACCCACTAAATTGTTACTCTTTTATCTTGTTTGTTTGTAATTAAGAACAAAGCTACACAATTAGTTATCTGTGCTGTGATCACCACAGGTATCCAAGTCTGATATTTACCATAACATGCCTTCACACTTACCGCTATGTCACTGGGGGCGCCCCTTTATCTCATCTCTCAATCGTTTTTCTTGTTTTGTTTTTACACAAACATGTTACATATAATTCAATTCCTATAACCCAAAACGTCTTCATTTCGTTATTGAATAACTTAATAGAAAACCAAAAATATCTTTACGTGTTTTTACTAAATTTTCGTTCAATATATTTGATATTTGAATACGACTTATCAAAGGAAAAAAATGTTATACAAATATATAAGTTAATCATGTTTTGTACAATCAAGAAGTTTAAGAAAAAAATTATAAATTATAAATGAAATGACAAACTACTGCAATTGATTAAGTGGTTTAACAATATTTTTTGAATATTTTTATATACATACTGTTTCTCCCTTTAACTTGGTGGTCGGGCATGGCCAAAGTGACAGTCTGTGAATAGAGAAGAGGGAAGATAGCTGGTCAATAGCATACACTGCCAACTCCTAAACTACTCTTGTCTGACCGAATAATAGGATTTTACTCTCACCCTTAGAGTGCACTCGTGGCTCCATAGTGCGGAGTGCTTCTGTTTGCAGCAAGGGGCCATGAACCATTAACCCTTGGATTTACAGTTCAATCGCACTAACCACTAGGAAATACCCGGTCCTATTCTCGGTAATTCAGTGATGAGGTCGAGAATCTGTAAAGATAAAATTCGGGGATCGATCGCTGTTGTGATTCAGCACAGATAAGAAAGTGTATAGATTTGTACTCAAAACGAACAAAACTCTTTCTCTCTCTTGATATATATATACACAGCGTGGTCACAAGTAAATAGACACCACCTTTTCAGAAAAAATTAAAATTT
>NW_013674730.1:20784-24666 GCF_000517525.1 Limulus polyphemus
TATTAAATACAAAAGTAAAGACTTTTTTTGCCTTTAAGATCCATCTATTTATTTTAATTTTTAATTATCAAAAATCCAAAAATTACTTCAGGCTCTCTTTGCACAAATTCGCAACTGTCTGATGCTGTTTCAAATTAGCATTAACCTCCTTCCCCAAGATATTCTATGATTGGAGATACTTCGTTTGGTTGAAGTTATGTGGTATGACTCCCCCACTCATCCAAAAGAATGATTACATTTATGTCAATGGGATCATAATATTCAAAAGACTAATTATTGATACCTCATATGGAGGGGGGTGGGATTCTGTGGTGGATAAATCTTTCCGTTTGGGGCTGCACTTTCGCCATTTGCCTGAGTGCGTATAACGCTATAAATTGGGGTTTGATGCCCGTGTGGGCATAGCGACGTAGTCCATTGTGTAGCTTTGCGCTTAGCAGCAACAAATCATAGAATAATAAATTCATTGTTCTCTAAGCTGATATTTACTGATAAAAATAATCATTATTATTTTTTTGGTTTTAGAAATTTGTATTTCCTACATGTTTTTTTATAATACTTCAAGCATTTTTTTTTCAAATAAATTTCTTGATCAGAAATCTTAATTTCACAAGAAAGGAATTAAAATTTTCAAGGTGAAAGGCACTTTATGCGAACATAGGGTAAACAGCAAGGTCAGGTAATTACTATTATTTTTATAACGTGCTCACGGCTGAAAGTAGGAAGCTTGTTTAGAGGCTTATAAGAAAGATAAAGTATACCTAATTATTAGTCTTTACGTAATATTCCAGAATAATCTGGTTTTAATTTCAGCATGAAAATATATTTGCAAAAATTAAAGTATAGGTAAAGTGTACATTAACAGAGATATTATACATTAATTAATTACGCGTATATCTCTAGACTTCTGATACACGAAATTTATCATTGTGTCATACTTTTTATTGTATAATTAAATTATTTTTCTTGCTCATAGTTTTCTTTCTTGTCTTCAAATAAATATTAAAAAGTTATTTTAAAGAAACAGATTATGGATCGTAGTTTCTTTAATATTTTGACTTTCTTTTAATTTGTGTGTGTGTGTGTGTGTGTGTACACAATTAAAAAAGCCAGGTATTCTGATCTGACTTTCTCGGATAATATAAATATGCCATTGAATGTTTTATATTTTCATTATTCTAAATAAAGAATAGGCTCGCCATCTTGCGGAAATAAGCCGTAATTGCAAGTTCGGAATGTTGTTTGTAGCCTGTAGGAATGTTAAAGAGACAAAGCACCTTTAGAAAAATTGTATCTTGTTGATGTTTATTATTAATTTTATGTTTCAGTAATGGGATCAGCTCCAGAAGACATAAAATACCCTCCGTCTTTCTTTTTTCCTTCAGCATTTCCAGGTATTTTGATAACATTGAAACATTTTTCTCTTATACGAAAGCCAGAATTTTCCCTTTTTAATTTTAGTCAGTTAATTGAAGACGAAGTTCAAGTTTAACAGCAAAAGTCTGAAACGAGTCCAAAGGTCAATTTAGGAAAAGCTAACACAATAGTAACTACTAATCAATAATTCATTGCTAATATTAGTTTCAAATTTTCTACTCTTAATTTTTTTACCTCAGTTGTAAGATTTTGTCCGAAACAAAAAATATATAATGACAAACTAAGCTCTCAAAGGTTTTAAATTTTAGTTTCGTGTTTTCAAACTTTATATAAAATTATACAAACCTATCTTAAGACTGTTCTAAAAGTGTAAGAATGTTTCTATTTAGTTTTTATGTGTGATTAAGTATTTTAGTGTTCAACCTAACCAAAGTCAATGATGTGAAAAAAATTGTGAAAGGTTTTTGTTTTATTCTTATATTTTCACAGAAGTATCTTTTTTTTTTTTGTAAATGTAGTCTCTCTTTTTTTTGTAAATATAGTAGTCTTAGTTTTGGAGTATAAGGAGCAGTACAAGTATTAACACTAATGGAAAGAAAGTTTAATGTTTTTGAATGAAAAAATTGTGGTATTTAATTTTCCTTCTTTAACAGAGTAGGGGATTCATCATCACGTGATAATTTCAAAGATAAATACTATTGCCAGTTGTTTTAGCCTCATTTTTCATTAAAAGTTTAAGCTTCTTATGTTGAATTATTTTTAATTGAATGAGAATTCGGTTTAAAAAATTAGTCTTTTGGGCTGATTAGTTTGTTTTGTGAATCAGTTATTTCAACGGGTCCACAGCCCCATGATAAAATATCCTTTAATTGAACAGCCCATCTTGTCAGTTTGTCAATATGTTGATCTTCAATGAATCACTGATTAGAGCCTGGCAATTAACACAATTAATCAATTACCTATGAGCAGGATTGCATTGATTAATGTCATGTAAAATAATCAAGTAAATGAAATTAAGATTAGATTGATTATCTCATGAAATAATCATGTAAATGGAAATAGTGTTTCTGATTATCCAGTCATCAAATACTAAATAATCAGAAACACTACTTTGTATTAGTTTATTATTTATACAAGTAATTACAATAATAGATTAAGCTGAATAAACTGAAAGTAATTATAATAAAATAAATAAAAATAATAACTAAAAATCATAATGGACTATCATCCACGTAATTGAAATGTTGCATTTATGTTTACTGTTAAGCTTGAAACTATGTAATGCACAATCTTTGTTGTGCTTAATGCAGGTATTGAAACCTGATTTTTAGTGTTATGAGGTTTTTGTTTGTTTTTTAGTAATTTCACGCGAGAATAATCGATTAGTTCATTGTAATTGATAATAAGCTCGACAATTAATTGATTAGCAAATTTTACTAATCGTCAGACTCATTACTGATACAGGTATGATTTAGGGTTAGCGGATAACACTATATATTATACTATACCACAAGATTTTTTCGTACAAATTGAGCTATTTAAAAACAACATCAAGAAAATAGTAGTTGAAATTCATGATTGCATAAAAATAAAGAGTTAATGTTAGTAGTTTTAGACATGGTGTATAATCTGCAATTGGGTTTTTAAAACCAATAATTAACTTCATAATCAGACCCTATTTTATGTAACTGAGATGGCGTAAAATAGCTGCCGAAGTTCAAGGACAGGAAATATCCTTAGAAAGGGCTTGAAAATATATATAAAATATGAGCAACATATATGGGCAACTTTTTCCTGACAAAGAAAAACCATATGGAAGCCAGTATCTAAAGAGTCCATGATTTTGTTGTATAAATCGTTAGTTAGGCGTCATTTGGAGCATTATATGCAATTTTGGTCTCCTTATCCTGGGTAGGACATTAGTTGTTGGAGAGGGTTCAGAGGAGGAACAGAATGATTCCAGGGATGTTTGGGTTGTCATATGAGGATGGGCTGCGATCATTTAACTTGTGAGGAGTAGTTTAATTCAAATATTCAATATTATTCAATTAGGTCACCCCCTGAATCTCGTCTTTAAGGTTGATGCATCATATCTGTTTTGTGTTGAATTCTGTGGGAAGTAATGACAAGAGGTCATAAGATTTAAATATGGAAAGGTCACACACATTTCTAGTTTAGGCAGTTTTATTTCTCCAGTACATTAGTAAATCTGTGGAACAAATTTTCATCTGGAGAAGTGTTGGTTGCAACTTAAGAGGAGTTCAAGAAAAGGTTTGATGAATATTTATGGATCGGGGGGTGGGTTTAATAAATTTTTTTGTGAGAGAAGTTGAAAGTAAGGACATCTGTGATGGGTCAAAGGTATCTCCTAATTAATAATTGTTATTTATAAATTTTTGTTTCTTGGAATAAAAAATCTGATTCCTAGAGGGTTTAAAAACTCCTATACTGTAATACAGTAGCATTCATCATCATCATAGACAGCAGTACATCGATAATTCTACT
>NW_013674730.1:25618-27474 GCF_000517525.1 Limulus polyphemus
TTGGTTATTCATGTCATATATAGAAGTAAGTGTACATAAAGGAGTGTTTCCAAAAATGGAAAGAGGTAGGTGGGGTGGCACTGTGTTTGATTTATTACATGAGCAATATCTTAGCAAATATAAGACCTTCTTATTTTATATTCTAGCTTGTCAATAATGGTAATATGAGTTTCTAAATTGTATGTATTTTGATTTCACAAACACCTAATTTGAACCAGTGCTGCATTCAGCATACCACGTGACACACAAAAATCTATGTTTATGTGTGTTTTTTTAATATTTGCTTTTAAATTAAGAAATTGAGTATTATACAGTACTAAAATTTGAATTATAATATACAGTTTGATCCCAAAGTTATTGACATAAATTCATAAAATAGTAGTTCAATAAAAAAGAGTCAACAAACAAGATGACGTGGCCTTTCACCCGTGACCCGTCTCGAAAGGGTTAATGTTGCACAAAATGCTTTGTGAAATTTTTTGGATCAGAACTAGCTGGTTCTTAGTTGGAAACCACTGTTGTAACTTGTTATAAATGTTTATATACACATTTTTTTTACCATTTTGCAAAGAACTGAAATGAACTAGAATTACTATGATTTGATTTTCAGGTAAGCCAAACATTTCACTATAGTATTTTTCTTTACTACTTTTAAAAAAAACGTTTGAAAAGTAGTAATAATTTAGTTCAAATGACTGGAAAGCATGTAGAGAGGTGTAGAATCTGATAACTGTTAAGGACAGTTTATACACTTGTCATGAATATTTACAGTATAGAAGTCCATTTACCTTTATTTCAACTACATTAATGACAAATATACTCAAGAAACTGATTACCAGTACAATGTCTTGGCTGTTGTTGGCTTTCTAACTTTTTAAAGTATATTTTCAGAAAACATGAATTTTTTCTGGGAGGGAAACTAAACAATTTGTTGCAATTAAAAACTTTAATATCCAGTACCACATGATGGTTTTAATTTCTAAGATTAATTTACAACCTAAAGACAATGACAATGTTATGCTCTTTATAGTTTTCCTGAATATTAGTTTTTGTTATAAGTTTTGTTAATGGTACTACGGCAGATGTTACAGAGTTTTGTCGAAACAGTTTTATATATATATGTTCTGTAATAATTTCTCATTCTACACTGAAAATTTTTAAAATTACCATTTTATAGATTATCACTGTTAAGTGTTTTACAAGGTTTATTATTTAGTTATTCACACAGCTTTAATTTATATTGTGTTAGTTAGAAATGTTTTATGTCATTTACTACAAGAACAAAAGAGTTGCTAGTATAAGAAAAAAGAAATCAGCAGGATCCAAACCTTGGATATAATTGTACAGTCGTGTATTAAATGTTCTGTCTTCTGTTCTGTTAATGATTTTTTTAAATTCTTTTTGCTTCAGAGAGTAAAGTTTTTTATTGTAAGATCACCTAAGTATTATTGAGCATTTATGTGACTTGTATTTGCTTTTACTTCTAAAAATATCTGAATAAAAGAACTTGTAACGTTCCCTTATTGAGGCTCAGTAGTCAATATGGAGATGATAAAATAGAAGTAGATACATCACCACCAAAGAAAATCTTTTTTTGTTTCGTTTGTTTTTATGCATTTTTTTTTCATTTGAGTTTTTTCCTCCCCCTTTAAGATATATCCTGCTTCCACCCGAGTTACAATGTAGCTATGACAGGTATGTATGTATGTATTTAAGTATGTGCACATCTTAGATCTGTCCCAAAAATAATTTTACATAAGTTTGTTCTTTAAGAGTTGTGGAAAAAGTAGTCATTAAAATTGTATTGGTTGAATTATGAATTAATAAACTGATACCACTAATTAACCTTCCATATA
>NW_013674731.1:0-10145 GCF_000517525.1 Limulus polyphemus
TTTGTGAAATGTGTTTTGTTGATACTGTCGGTTATCAGTCACTTATTACATCATTTGCAGGTTATGAACATTGGTTGTGAAATGTGTGATTTGTCGACACTGTCAGTTTCACGCATTTATTACATTTATTGAAGGTAATCTACATTAATGTGTTTGTGATATGTGTATTTTATCCATACTGTCGGTTTCACACATTTATTACATCATTTGTAGGTGATGAACATTGTTTGTGAAATTTGTTTTGTCGATACTGTCAGTTTATGCATTTATTTCATCATTTGTAGGTGACGAACATTGTTTGTGAAATGTGTGTTTCGTCAATACTGTCGGTAATCACGCATTTATTACATCATTTGTAGGTGAAAAACATTGTTTGTGAAATGTGTTTTGTCGATGCTGTCGGTTTCACACATTTATTACATCCTTTGTAGGTGAAAAACATTGTTTGTGAAATGTGATTTGTCGATACTGTCGTGTATCACTCACTTATTACATCATTTGCAGGTTATGAACATTGTTTGTGAAATGTGTTTTGTCGATACTGTTGGTTTCACGCATTTATTACATCATTTGTAGGTGATAAACATTGTTTGTAAAATGTGTTTTGTGGATACTGTCGGGTATCACTCACATATTACATCATTTGCAGGTGATGAATATTGTTGTGAAATGTATGTTTCGTCGATACTGTCATTTTAACGCATTTATTACATATTTTGTAGTGGTTCAACATTGTTTATGAAATGTGTGTTTTGTCGATACTGTCGGTTTCACGCATTTATTCCATCATTTGTAGATGATAAACATTGTTTGTGAAATGTGTTTTATCCATACTGTCGGTTTCACACATTTATTATATCATTTGTAGGAGACGAACATTGTTTGTGAAATGTGTGTTTCGTCGATACTGTCGGTAATCACGCATTTATTACATCATTTGCAGGTGATGAATATTGTTTTGGAAATGTGACAGTATCGACAAAACACATTTCACAAACAATGTTTTTCACCTGCAAAGGATGTAATAAATGTTTGAAACCGACAGCATCGACAAAACACACATTTCCAAAACAATATTCATCACCTGCAAATGATGTAATAAATGCGTGATTACCGACAGTATCGACGAAACACACATTTCACAAACAATGTTCGTCTCCTACAAATGATGAAATAAATGTGTGAAACCTACAGTATTTATAAAATACATATCACATACACTTTAATGTTCATTATCTACAATTTATGTAATAAATGCGTGAAACCGACAGTGTCGACAAATCACACACTTCATAAACAATGTTAATAACCTGCAAGTGATGTAATAAGTGACTGATACCCGACAGTATCCACAAAACACATTTCACAAACAATGGTTATCACCTACAAATGATGTAATAAATGCGTGAAACCGACAGTATCGACAAAACACACATTTCACAAACAATGTTCGTCTCCTACAAATGATATAATAAATGTGTGAAACCGACAGTATGGATAAAACACATTTCACAAACAATGTTCATGATCTGCAAATGATGGAATAAATGCGTGAAACCGACAGTATCGACAAAACAGGGTATCACTCACTTATTACATAATTTGCAGGTTATGAACATTGTTTGTGAAATGTGTGATTTGTCGACACTGTCAGTTTCACGCATTTATTACATAAATTGTAGGTAGTGAATATTGTTTTGGAAATGTATGTTTCGTCGATACTGTCATTTTCACGCATTTATTACATATTTTGTAGTTGTTCAACATTGTTTATGAAATGTGTGTTTTGTCGATACTGTCGGTTTCACGCATTTATTCCATCATTTGCAGGTTATGAACATTGTATGGGAAATGTCTGTTTTCTCGATACTGTCGGTTTCACGCATTTATTATATCATTTGAAGGTGACGAACATTGTTTGAGAAATATGTTTTGTCGATACTGTTGGTTTACACGCATTTATTACTTCATTTTTAGGTGACGAACATTATTTGTGAAATGTGTTTAGTCGGAATTTCGGTTTCCTCGAATTTATTACATCATTTGCAGGTGGTGAAGATTGTTTGGGAAATTTGTGTTTTGTCGATATCGTCGGTTTCACGTATTTATTACATCATTTATAGGTGATAAGCATTGTTTGTAAAATGTGTTTTGTCGATTATGTTGGTTATCATGCATTTATCACATCATTTCCAGGTGATGAACATTGTTTGGTATATGTGTGTGTTGTCGATACTGTCGGTTTCATGCATGTATTACATCATTTGTTGGTTTTGAATATTGTTTGGAAAACGTGTGTTTTGCGAATACTGTTGGTATCACGCATTTATTAAATCAATTGTAGATAACGAACAGTGTTTTTAAAATGTTTTTTGTTGATACGGTGGGTTTTCACGCATTTATTACATCATTTGCAGATGATCAACATTGTTTGTGATATGTGATTTGTCGATACTGTTAGTTTCAGGCATTTATTACATCATTTGTAGGTGATAAACATTGTTTGTGAAATGTGTTTTGTGGATATTGTCGGGTATCACTCAATTATTATATCACATTGTTTGTGAAATATTTTTTGTCGATACTGTTTGTCGATCAATTGTAGGTAACGAACATTGATTGTGAAATGTATTTTGTCGATACTGTCGGTTTGCACGCATTTATTACATCATTTGCATTTGAGGAACATTGTTTGCGAAATGTGTGATTTGTCGACACTGTCAGTTTCACGCATTTATTACATAAATTGAAGGTAATCTACATTAATGTGTTTGTGATATGTGTATTTTATCCATACTGTCGGTTTCACACATTTATTTCATCATTGTTTGCGAAATGTGTGTTTTGTCGACACTGTCGGTAATCACGCACTTATTACATCATTTGCAGGTGATGAATATTGTTTTGGAAATGTCTGTTTTGTCGATACTGTCGGTTTCACGCATTTATTCCATCATTTGCAGATCATGAACATTGTTTGTGAAATGTGTTTTGTCGATACTGTTGGTTTCACACATTTATTACATCACTTGTAAGTGATGAACATTGTGAAATACATGTTTTCACGCATTTATTATATCATTTGTAGGAAGTGAACATTAAGTTGTTCATGAAATGTGTGATTTGTAAATACTGTCGTTTTCACGCACTTATTACATCATTTGCAGGTTATGAACATTGTTTGTGAAATGTGTTTTGTTGATACTGTCGGTTTCACGCATTTATTACATTATTTGTAGGTGATAATTGTTGTTTTTGAAATGTGTTTTGTGGATACTGTCGGTTATTAAACACCTATTACATCATTTGCATGTTATGAACATTTTTTGTGAAATGTGTTTTGTCGATACTGTTGGTTTCACACATTTATTACATCACCTGTAGGTGATGAACATTGTTTGTGAAATATATGTTTTGTCGATACTGTCGGTTTTCACGCATTTATTATATCATTTGTAAGAAATGAACATTATGTTGTTCGTGAAATGTGTGTTTTATCGATACTGTTGGTTTGTCGCATTTGTTACATCATTTGTAGGTCATGAACATTGTTTGTGAAATGTGTATTTTATTGATACTGTCGGTTTTCATGCATTTATTACAACTTTGTAGGCGATGAACATTCTTTGTGAAATGTGTGTTTTGTCGATACTGTCGGTTTTACGCATTTATTACATCATTTGTAGGTGATAAACATTGTTTGGGAAATGTGTTTTGTCGATACTGTCGGTTTTCAATCACTTTTTATATCATTTCTGGTGTATTAACATTAAGTTTTTTGTGATATGTGTTTTTTGTCGATACTGTCGGTTTTCACTCACTTATTACATCATTTCTGGTGTATTAACATCAAGTTTTTTGTGATATGTGTTTTTTGTCGTTACTGTTGGTTTCACACATTTATTTCATCACTTGTAGGTGATGAACATTGTTTGTGATATATATGTTTTGTCGGCATGTTTGTTGAGTATAACAGATGACAAGGTGTTTGATAAGTATAACAGGGGAACAGATATTTGATAAGTATAACAGATGACTAGATATTTGATAACTAGAACAGAAGACCAAATATTCGTTGAGTATGACAGATAACTAAATATTTCATAAGTATAACAGGGGACCAGATATTTGATAAGTGTAACATATGACCAGATATTTGATAAGTGTAATAGATGACTAGATATTTGATAAGTATAAAAGACAACCAGGTATTTGATAAGTGTAACAGTGCACTACATATTTTATAGGAATAATAGATGACAAGATGTTTGATAACTAGAACAGAGAACCAGATATTTGATAAGTATAACAGATAACAAGAAGTTTGATAAATATAACAGAAGACTATATATTTGATAACTACAACAGAGGACGAAATATTTAGCAAATAAAACAAATGACCAGATATTTCATATCGATAACAGATGACCAGTTATTTGATAAGTGTAAAAGACGACCAAAATTTTAATAACTATTACAGATAACCAGATATTTGATATGTATAACAGATAAACAGGTATTTGATAAGATGACCAGATATTAGGTAAATAGTACAGATTACCAGATATTTGATGAGTATAACTTATGAGAAGGCGTTTGATAAGTATAACAGGGGCACATATATTTGATAAGTATAACAGATGACTAGAAGTTTGATAAGTATAATAGATGACCAGATATTTGATAAGTATAACAGGGGACTAGATATTTGATAACTAGAACAGAGAAACAGATATAATCAGCCACGTTAAGTTCTTCTATTAACTCAGTTCTAATACTTGTTACATTAAAAGATATCTTCTGCCACGTAAAGTGCTTCTAATAAAATACTTAATTCAGTTCTACTACTTGCTTCAGGAAAAAATATCCACAGCAACGAAAATTACTTCTACTAACTTACCAAACGCACTTCTACCACTAGCTACAAAAACGAAAGCTGGAGCTACTTAAAGGCTCTTGTACTAACTTAGTTAAGTCAGTTGTACTACTTGCTACCTTAAACGATATCTTCAGCCACGTAAAGTGCTTCTACCAACTTAGTTAACTCAGTTCTAATACTTGTTACAGTAAAAGATATTTGCAGCCACATAAAGTGTTTCCACTAACTCATTTAATTATGTTCTATCACTTTCTACAGTAAAAGATATCTGCAGATACGTGTAGTAGTTCTAGTATCCTAGCGAGCTCATGACTACTACTTGCTACATTAAACGATACCTGCGGACACGTAAAGTCATTCTATTAAGTTATTTAACTCAATTATACTACTTGTTACATTAAAAATATCCGTATCCACGTAAAGTGCATCTACTAACTTAGCTAACTCAGTTCTACCACTTGCTACAGTAAAATATATCTTCAGCCACGTAAAGTGCTTCTACCAACTTACTTAACTCACTTCTAATAGTTGTTACATTAAAAGATATCTGGAGCAACGTTAATAGCTTCTAGTAAGTTAGTTAACTCAGTTCTATTACTTGCTACATTTAAAGATATCTGCACTCACGTAAAGTTATTCTACTAACTTAGTTAATTTAGATCTGACACTTGCTACAGTGAAAGATATATGCAACAATATAAAGTGCTTCCACGAACTTATTTAACTATGTTCTACAACTTGCTACAGTAAAAGATATCTGCAACCACGTAAAGTAATTCCGTTAACTTACCTAACTCATTTTTACTACTTGCTACAGTAAACGATATCTGCAGACACGTAGAGAGCTTATAGTAAGTTAGTTAACTGAAGTATACTACATTCTACATTAAAATATATCTCCAGCAACTTATAGTTCTTCTACTGACTTAGTTAACTCAGTTCTACTACTTGCTACAGTAAAATATATATCCAGCCATGTAAGGTGATTCTACTAACTTAGTTAACTCAGTTTTAATACTTGCTACATTAAAAAATATCTGCAACCACGTAAAGTGCTTCTAATAAGCTAACTCAGTTCTAACACTTGCTACATTAAAAGATATCTGCAGCCACGTAAATTGCTTATACTAACTTTGTTATCTCACTCCTAAAACTAGCTACATAAAATATATCTGGGGCTACGTAAAGTTATTGTACTAACTTAGTTAACTCAGTTTTACCACTTGCTACATTTAAAGATATCTGAAGCCACGTAAAGTACTTCTAATAAGTTAGTTAACTCAGTTCTACTACTTGCTACATTAACAAGTATCTGCAGCCACGTAAAGTGCTTCTAGTAACTTAGCTAACTCAGTTCTACTTCTGGCTGCATTAAAAGATATACGCAGCCACGTAAAGAGCTTCTACTAAGTTAGTTAACTCTGTTCTAATACTTGCTACGTTAAAAAATATCTGCAACCTCGTAAAGTGCTACTAATAATTTAGTTAACCCAGTTCTACAATTTTCTACATTAAAATATATCTTTAGCCAAGTAAAGTGCTTCTTCTAAATGACCTATCCTAGTTCTACTACTTGATACATTTAAATATATCTGCAGCGACGTAAAATGCTTCTACTATCTTAGTTAATTCAGTTATATTACTTGCTACATTAAATACATCTGCAGCCACGTTAATTGCTTCTAGGTACTTAGCTAACTCAGTTCTAATTTTTGTTACATTAAAAGGTATCTGCATCCAAGAAAAGTGCTTCTTGTAATTTAACTATCTAATTTCTACCACTTGCTACATTAAAGATATCTTCATCCACATAAAGTGCTCATAATAATTTAGCTAACTCAGTTCTACTAGTTGCTACATTAAAAGATATTTCCACCTACGTAAAGTGCTTGTAATAAGTTAGTTAACTCAGTTATACTACTTGCTACAGTAAAGATATCTTCAATCACGTAAAGTGCTTTAACTCAATGAGTTAACTCAGCTCTACTACTTACTACATCAAAATACATCTGCAGACATGTAAAGTTATTCTACTAAGTTAGTTAACTCAAATATAATTCTTGCTAAATTAAAATACATCTACAACCACGTAAGGTGCTTCTACTACGCCAGCTAACTCAGTTCTATCTCTTGCTACAGTGAAAGATATCTGCAGCAACGTAAAATCCTTCTACTACGTTACTTAACTCAGTTCTACTACTCGCTACATTAAAAGATAATTCTAATCACGTAATTTGCTTCAACTAAGTTAGTTAACCCAGTTATACTACTTGTTATATTAAAAGATATCTGTAACCACTAAAAGAGCTTCTACTAACTTAGTTAACTCAGTTCTATTACTTGCTACATTAGTAGATATCTGCAGCCACGTAAAGTACTTCTAGTAACTTAGCTAATTCAGTTCTACTTCTTACTACATTAAGGGATATCTGCAGCTAAGTAAAGAGCTTCTAGTAAATTAGTTAACTCAGTTCTACTACTTGATACATAAAAAGATATCTGCAGCCACGAAAAGTGCTTCTACTAACTTAGCTATCTCAGTTCTCTTACTTGTTAGATTCAAATATATCTGCAGCCACGTAAAGTGCTTCTAATAAGTTAGTTATTTCAGTTCTGTTAGTTTCTACGGTAAAAGATATCTGCAACCACGTATTTTGCTTCTACTAACTTAGTTAACTCAGTTCTGAAACTTGCAACATTAAAGATATCTGAAGCCATGAAACGTGTTCCTACTAACTAAGTTAACTCAATTCTAACACTTGCTACAGTAAAATATATCTGCAGCTGCATAAAGTACTTTTACTAACTTATTTATCTCAGTTCTATCTCTTGCTACGTTACAAGATATGTGCAGCCAAGTAAAGTGCTTCTAATAAGTTAGTTAACTCAGTTCTACTACTTGCTACATTAACAAGTATCTGCAGCCACGTGAAGTGCTTCTAGTAACTTAGCTAACTCAGTTCTACTTCTAGCTGCCTTAAAAGATATCTGCAGCCACGTAAAGAGCTTCTACTAAGTTAGTTAACTCTGTTCTAATACTTGCTACGTAAAAGATATCTCCAATCACGTAAAGTGCTTCATCTAACTTAGTTAGCTGAGTTCTAACTTTTCGTGGCTACAGATATCTTTCAATGTAGCAAATGGTAGAACTGAGTTAACTAACTCATTAGAATAACTTTACGAGGCTGGAGATATCTTTTAATGCTGCAAGTATTTATAAGAACTGAGTTAACTAAGTTAGTAGAAGTTACTACATTAAAAGTTATCTGCAGCCACGTAAAATGCTTCTAGTTACTTAGCTAACTCAGTTCTACTTCTTGCTACATTAAAGATATCTGCAGCAACGTAAAGCGATTTAGTAAGTTAGTAAACTCAGTTCTACTACTTGCTACATTAAAATATATCCGCAGCCATGTAAAGTGTTTTTACTAACCTAGTTAACTCAGTACTACTACGTGCTACTGTAAAATATATATGCAGCTACGTAAAGTGATTCTAATAAGCTAGTTTACTCTGTTCTACTACTTGCTACATTAAATATGTCTCCAATCACGGAACGTGCTTCAACTCAATTAGTTATCTCAGCTCTACTTCTTACTACATTAAAAGATATCTATAGACAATTAAAGTGCTTCTACTAAGTTAATTAATTTCAATATACTTCTTGCTACATAACATAGTATATAAGTATACATAGTATAGCAAATAAAGCGGAGAGGAATTCCATAGATAGATAGAAATATAGAGAGATAACTGAGTCAGCATTGTACCAGGAGACATGGTATGGTGGTATAATACCAAGAAGGCCAAAGGGAAGTCTCTTAAGTTGTCTTCTGCATGGGAAGGCCCATATGACATTGTACATCGTCTCTCAGACGTGACTTTTCGAATAAAATGTGGTCGGCGAGGTAAGCCAAAGGTGATGCATGCCAACAGGCTTTAGCATTATCACGGTCCAGGACATTTCAGTTGGAACGAAGTTAACAACGGAACAAATGACGCTGCTGAAGACTTGTCATCTGAAAAAGCCACTGTCGAAGAAGAAACTGTACCCGGTTTTGAGAAGGGAAACAGTGAGGCCCTTAATGAAGTTACCACCACTGATGTGACTGTTACCGATAATGGGGCATTTCCTGATGGAGCAGATGAACCCCACGTGAAACAGAAGCCAATGAGACGGAGACCAGTACGAAAGAAGAAACGTCCTGTAAAATTAAGAGACTTTGTTGTATTTTAATTTTGTGTTTGCAAACTCTGTACATTTACTTAATTTAATGTTAATCATCTATTGGTTTAAAGTAAATGGCTGTTGTTCGGGACGAACAATACTAAGGAATTGGCAGTGTTACGAAAGCGGAAGTCACGTGACGCTAAAAGCATTCGCGCTGGAGTTTCTAGAAAGATCATGACTGTTCCTGGTAACTCTAGTCTTTTCTAGGCACCCTCTACTTTAGTATATAAGCCCGGCAAATAAAGCGGAGATACAATTGCAGATAGACAAATATAGAAACATATAATTGAGTCAAGCGAACGGTAGTGACCGTAAGTAAAGTGCGCGAATCGTTGTGAATTGTAGCGTTTGTTTAAGTTATACTTAAAAAGTGGAAGTTCTGTGTATTGCAAAGTTTTATTGAGAAAGAATAAACTAGTTTGATATAAGAAAGGACTTGTATCGCTGAAGTTCCTCGAGAAGAAATTATACTGGAAATTAACAAACGACCAGAGACGTAACAATACTATTTTTACTATATGTAAGCAAAATCACGGGCACACACATATTGAAACATTTTTTAATAAAACTTCAAAATACACTATGATACTATTTACGAAAACTTCTTAATTTATAAATAACTGTTAATTACACACCACGAATACTAGTTTGTAACAGACCACAATTTCATATATAAAACTATGTAAACTTATTTTTATATTGTTACGTCTCCGTTCGTTAGTTAATTTTCCTTAAAAATTCTTTCCGATGAAACTTTAGCGACACATGTCTTTTCTTAAGTAAAACTGGTTTATTTTTTCTGAATACAAATTTGCAATACACTTAATTTCCATAGTCGCGCTATAACAAACACTAGCAATCGATGTGTTCGAAGGAAAACGAAGTTTGATTATAAACAAGATTACGACACTTATGATAAACAACATTGTTTATTGACAATGTCCCCTTTTTGTCAATAAACAATGTTGTTTATCATAAGTGTCGTAATCTTGTTTATAATCAAACTTCGTTTTCCTTCGAACACATCGATTGCTA
>NW_013674731.1:11060-12219 GCF_000517525.1 Limulus polyphemus
AGAAAGTATACCCGGTTTTGAGAAGAGAAACAGTGAAGCCCTTAATGAAGTTACCACCACTGATGTGACTGTTACCGATAATGGGGCATTTCCTGATGGAGCAGATGAACCCCACGTGAAACAGAACCCCTGAGACGGAGACCAGTACGAAAGAAGAAACGTCCTGTAAAATTAAGAGACATTTTAATTTTGTGTTTGTAATTCTGTACATCTAATTAAGTTATTGTTAATTGTTATTGGTTTATTGTAAGTGGCTATTATTCAGGACGAACAATACTAAGGAATTGGCAGTGTTACGACAGCGGAAGTCACGTGACGCTAAAAGCATTTGCGCTGGAGTTTCTAGAAGGATCATGACTGTTCCTGGCAACTCTAGTTTTTCATAGGCACCCGCTACTTCAGTATATAAGCCAGGCAAATAAAGCTGAGATATAATTGCAGATAGACAAATATAGAAACATATAATTGAGTCAAGCGAACGGTAGTGACCGTAAGTAAAGTGCGCGAATCGTTGTGAATTGTAGCGTTTGTTTAATTTAAACTTAAAATGTGGTAGTTCTGTGTATTGCAAAGTTGTATTGAAAAAGAATAAACTAGTTTGATATGAGAAAGGACTTATATCGCTGAAGTTCCTCGAGAAGAAATTATACAGGAAATTGACAAACGACCAGAGACGTAACAATACTATCTTTACTATATGTAAGCAAAATCACGGGCACACACATATTGAAACATTTTTTAATAAAACTTCAAAATACACTACGATACTGTTTACGAAAACTTCTTAATTTATAAATAACTGTTAATTACACACCACGAATATTAGTTTGTAACAGATCACAATGTCATATATAAAACTGTAAAACATGTAAAATTGTTTTTATATTGTTACGTCTCCGTTCGTTAGTTAATTTTCCCTAAAAATTCTTTCGGATGAAACTTTAGCGACACATGTCCTTTCTTAAATAAAACTGGTTTATTTTTTCTGAATACAAATTTGCGATACACTCAATTTCCACAGTCGTGCTATAACAAACACTATAATTCACAAGAACGTCTCACGTGCTCGACTCAACTGTCAATTACTCATTACATTGTCTCGCCGTCATTTCTTACCCGTTTATATATACAATACTACCGCATACCTAGTAGGCTCTCG
>NW_013674731.1:12632-15668 GCF_000517525.1 Limulus polyphemus
ACAAACGTACTGAAACATTTGTGAACAAAACTTTATCATATACTAATATAAGAAAACTTTAGTTTATGAAATACGTGTTCAAGAAGGTTTTTCAAACATAGTAATCAAGGTTTCTTTATTTTAGAAACTGTACAAAACTAAACTGCCTGTCCCACGCTGTGCTGACCTTCACATACCTAACTGATCGTTGGTTAGAAAGTATTTTCTATTTCTAGGTTACATTTTACACTTTACATTACAGAAAGGTAAATTTTAGACAATTAATATGTTCTGTGTGCAATTATTGTGATATTCATTGTCAGTGTAATAAATCCTGATGGCAATGTTTACACAAACAAAATCTGTGTTCTGTCTTTGATTTAAAATAAACTTATGACCGCTGTTAGATAAACCATTGTCAATGACTTCAACATAGAGTATTTGGAATCTTTCTTTAATATCTAGTAACAATGTTTCGAAACATGCGATAATTAAAACAATAACGAAATCTCACATATTTATGTAGAATCCATCTTTCATTCTGTTCTAAGCTTACTGATACAGTCAGACTATTTGCTGTATGTCATGCAAATACATAGATAATGTATTATTATTGACTTTTATTTTAATAAAATTTCCAAGTAAACATTAAATATATTTTAAATACATATATAGCGACAGTGTGTTATAATTAAATTTTGTTTTAATAAAATTTTCCAGTAAACATTAAATAAACTGTAAATACGTAGATAGCGACAGTGTGTTATAATTAAATTTTGTTTTAATAAAATTTTCCAATAAACATTAAATGTATTGTAAATACATATATAGCGACAGTGTGTTATAATTAAATTTTGTTTTAATAAAATTTTCCAGTAAACATTAAATATATTGTAAATACGTAGATAGCGACAGTGTGTTAATGATTAAGTTTTTATATAACAAAAGTTTTCCGTAAATATAATATAATTGTCACACGTTTAAGTAGAACAGAACTTTCATTATATTCTAAGCAGATTGTCTTTACTAAGTAACAACAGAAGTATAACAAACATTGTAACACTAATTTGTATGAAAAAATAATTTAATACATATATATTTCAGGATATTATGTTGACAGATAAAATTTGTCCAAATTGTAAGACGGACCATATCGATATTTCTTTACGCTCTTAAATGATTACACCTTCAAGAAGTTAAGACTATCTATCTAGCTTTGCGTATTATACTGTTACGTCTCCGTTTGTTAATTGATTTTCCGTAACTTCGTTCCGACGAAACTTTAGCGACACAAGTCCTTACTTAATAAAACTGGTTTATTCTTTCTGAATATAACTTTGCCGATACAATTATTTTCACCAGTCGCTCTTTTACTAATGTTTCAACAACGAGCGTTAACTTCAACAATACTTCCTGACTGCAGTTCAATTACTCACTACCTACACATACATTCTTGCGTCACGCCGTGACCATCTTATATATATCAGACCCCCCCCCCAATCTAGTAAATGCTAGAGCACTCCCGAAGGAACGGGATAGTTCTAGAAAGCAGGTGGTGTGACACTAGTCATGTGACCTCGCTGACGCAACAATACTTAAACTACAAGTATGCGAGTTCTAGATTGAAGCTTAGTACAATAGACGTTAACAACTTAGTTGGATTGCAAACATGCTGGATTTATAAAACGTAAAAGAAAAGGAATGTATTCTTTTCATTATAAGAAACTTGAAATAGAATTTATAGGTTGTTTGTCCATTTTGTATAAACGGTGGCAATGTTGTTTTTGGCGCGTATCATGTCTATTATTGTTTAACACATTCATTTTATTTACACCATAAACAATTAAATATTCCATAATATTTGACATTTTACCAGTCTTGATTTGTATATTGAAGGGTGGTTTTAAACTGTAAGTAAAAAGCATGTCTAATTTGGTTTTCAAATGTTTTGTTTACTTTCTCAAATAAAGAAAACTTTGATTACTTGCGTAAAGTGAATCTTATGTTGCGTCAGCGAAGTCACGTGACTAATATCACGCCACCTCTTTCTAGAAATATCCTGTTCCTTCAAGAATGCCCTAGCATTTACTAGACATGTGTTAGTCTTGTATATATAAGACGTTCAAAACGTAACGGAACAACAAGGTAATGAGTAATTGAACTGCAGTCAGAGAGAGTATTGTTAAGCAAGTAAGAAGTTCGTTGAGAATTATAGCGTTTGTAACAGAGCGCCTGCTGAAATTAAGTGTATCGTAAAGTTGTATTCGGAAAGAATAAATCAGTTTTATTTAAGAAAGGACTTGTGTCGCTAAAGTTTCGTCGGAACGAATTTACGGAAAATTAATTAATAAACGCAGACGTAACACTTAATTAAAGTTTGTTATTATAAAATGATTATAGTAATCAATGTTTTTTCTTACAAACATTGAATTGCTGTTAAAACTTTAATCACTTGGTCCTTGGATTAGCTAGCCAGTTATTGCAAAATAGACATTGTTATTCTAATCCTATGGATTTACTACCAAGCTTGTCAGTAGCCTTGAATATCAAACACTTCGGACGTTCACACTTTACTTTTATTTCTTCGAACTCTGCTCTACTTCTACATTGCAACACAGTACTTACTTGGCAAAATATATACCCATGGTCAACTCAGAATTGACCTTTGTCATTCTAAGCAGATAGTTTTTCTACAGTCTGTCAGTGATCTTCAATGTGTCAGACTTGGTAAACTGTGTGTTAAGTTAAAAAAAACCTTACATGTCTAGTCTTTCTTCTTACAATAACTCTTTATATAAGTGTGAAGTAAAGTTAAACAGTATCAAGGTTTATCATCATATACGGAGGTTCGTTAGTCTTGTGAACAAACAATAGAAACAACGTGTAGACATTTGTGTTTGTGTTTCGTGATTGTATGCTGACATTAATGTAAAATTAGAAAAAACACAGTTTAGACTGCGTTTTGAATAAGTTACATCACTAATGTGGTCCGCAAAGACTTATGAGAAGTGTTGTTATTCTATAATAGTAATTAATAAGTGTTCATGTTGCCGTTGT
>NW_013674731.1:16612-25698 GCF_000517525.1 Limulus polyphemus
CGTTTCTTAGATCTCATAAATCACTGTGATTTATAGCGTGTGTTATAAAGGCTGTTGAGTTTAAAATGACTGTGGAAATTAAGTGCATTACAAAGTTTATAACGAGAAAGAATAAACTAGTTTTAATTAAGAAGGGACTTGTATCGCTGAAGTTACTCGGAAATAATTTATATCGGAAATTAATAAATAAGCAGATACATAACACTGGGTTATGTGCAGAGAGAGCTTAGATCTCTATCAAACATATAACTGTTCCGATTAAACCTCAGAATCTAGCTGTTAATAATTCAATAAATCAGAATATAAACTATGAAACTAAAAGTTTTAAGGCATTTTATATGTTATACACAAAATATCGATCAAAAGTCTAGACAGTAAAAATTTGATAATTCATTAAATATATGTCTAACTATCATAAACACGAAACAATCACAATTTATAATTTCTGTTACTACAACTATTGTAGACAAATATTTGATAAATTTTCAATTGTATACAGAAGGAAAGATTTGTCGTCAGTTCTGATATTCATACATTGAAAATCCTAGAAGGAAAACAAACAGAAATATACATAAAACAGTTTGTTGTTAAATAATTTAGGTTAAATATCAATCACCAATAGCAACAGAATATTCTCGAGTATCATTACGGTTTGGTCAAAACTGAAAGAGCCCTTCGGTAGAATCTCTTATCTATATAAGTAAAATAGTATTGTCTGTTGTAATTTCATATAACCACTTCTATATAAATATAATTGTACTGTCTTTTGTATGTTCATGTAAATACTTCTATATAAATATAATAGTCCTAACTGTTGTATGTTCATGTAACTACTCCTATATAAATATAACAGTACTGTCTATTGTATGTTCATGTAAATACTTCTATATAAATATAATAGTCCTAACTGTTGTATGTTCATGTAACTACTTCTATATAAATATAACAGTACTGCCTATTGTATGTTCATGTAACCACTTCTGTATAAGTATGATAGTACTGTCTCTTGTATGTTCATGTTACTAATTCTATACAAAAATAATAGTACTGACTGTTGTCTGTCAAAGTAACTACTTCTATATCAATATAATAGTCCTATCTCTTGTCTGTCCATGTAACTACTTCTATATAAATATTATAGTCCTTTATGTTATATGTTAATATAACTTCTTCTACATAAATATAATAGTCCTATCTGTTGTCTGTCCATGTAACTACTTCTATATAAATATTATAGTCCTTTATGTTATATGTTCATATAACTTCTTCTACATAAATATAATAATAGTGTCTTTTGTCTGTCTATGTAACTACTTCTATATAAATATAATACTCCTGTCTGTTGTCTTTCGATTTAACTACTTCTATATAAATATTATAGTACTTCTGTTGTCTGTCCATGTAACCATTCTATACAAGTATAATAGTCCTATCTGTTGTATCCCAATGTAACTATATGACAGCACTGTCTTTTGTATGTTCATATAACCATTTCTATATAAGTATAATAGTAATTTTTGTTGTATGTACATGAAACTACTTCTATATAAACATAATAGTACTGTTTGTTGTATGTACATGAAACTACTTCTATATAAACATAATAGTACTGTTTGTTGTATGTACATGTAACTACTTCTATATAAATATAATACTCCTGTCTGTTGTCTTTCGATTTAACTACTTCTATATAAATATTATAGTACTTCTGTTGTCTGTCCATGTAACCATTTCTATACAAGTATAATAGTCCTATCTGTTGTATGCCAATATAACTATATCACAGCACTGTCTTTTGTATGTTCATATAACCATTTCTATATAAGTATAATAGTATGTTTTGTTGTATGTACATGAAACTACTTCTATATAAACATAATAGTACTGTTTGTTGTATGTACATGAAACTACTTCTATATAAACATAATAGTACTGTTTGTTGTATGTACATGAAACTACTTCTATATAAACATAATAGTCCTGTCTGTTTTATGTTAATATAATTACTTCTATATAAAAATAATAGTTCTCTCTATTGTCTGTCCATGTAACTACTTCTATATAAATATAACAGTCCTGTCTGTTGTATGTTCATGTAACCATTTCTATATAAATATAATAGTACAGTCTGTTGTATGTTCATTTAACTACTTCTATATAAATATAACAGTTCTGTCTATTGTATGTTCATGTAGCCACTTCTGTATAGGTATAATAGTACTGTCTGTTGTATGTTCATGTAACTATATCTATATAAATATAATAGTACTGTCTGCTGTATGTTCATTTAACTACTTCTATATAAATATAAGAGTACTGTCTGTTGTATGTCCATGTAACTATATCTATATAAGTATAATAGTACTATAACTTGTATGTTCATGTATCTATTTCTATATAAAACAATAGTACTTTCTATTGTATATTAATATAACTACTTTTATGTAAACATAATAGCTCTGTCTTTTGTCTGTCCATGTAATTAATTCTATATAAATATAACAGTACTGTCTATTGTAAGGTCATGTAACCATTTCTGTATAATTATAATAGTACTGTCTGTTATATGTTCATGTAACTACTTCTATATAAACATAATAGTCCTCTCTGTTGTCTGTTCATGTAACTACTTGTGTATAAATACAATAGTACTGTCTGTTGTACGTTTTTGTAACTACTTCCATGTACATATAATAGTACTGCCTATTGTATGTTCATATAACTACTGCTACATAAATATAATAGTGCTGTCTCTTGTATGTCCATGCAATTATTTCTATATAAATATAATAGTACTGTCTCTTGTATGTTCTTGTAACTACTTTTATGTAAATATAAGAGTACTGTCTCTTGTCTGTCCATGTAATTCCTTCTATATAAATATAATAGTTCTGTCTGTTGAATGTTCATATAACTATTTCTATACAAATATAATAGTCCTATCTGATGTATGTCCATGTAACTACTCCTATATAGATATAACATTACTGTCTATTGTATGTTCATGTAACCATTTCTATATAAGTATAATAGTACAGTCTGTTGTATGTTCATGTAACTACTTCTATATAAAAATAAGAGTCCTGTCTGTTGTATGTTCATGTAAACATTTCTCTATAAATATAATAGTACTGTCTTTTGTATGTTCACGTAACTACTTCTTTATAAATATAAGAGTATTGGTGTTGTCTTTCCATGTAACTACTTCTATATAAATAAAATAGTACCGTCTGTTGTCTGTCCATAAATATAATAAAACTGTCTGTTGTATGTTCATATAACTACTTCTATATAAATATAATGGTACTTCTGTTGTCTGTCTATGTAACTATTTCCATACAACTCAAATAGTCCTATCTGTTGCATGTCCATTATACTAATTCCATATAGATATAACAGTACTGTCTATTGTATGTTCATGTAACCATTTCTATATAAGTATAATAGTACTGTTTGTTGTATGTACATGAAACTATTTCTACATAAATATAATAGCCCTGTCTGTTGTATGTTCATATAATTACTTCTATATAAATATGATAGTCCTGTCCGTTGGCTGTCCATGTAACTACTTCTATATAAATATAATTGTACTGTTTGTTGTACGTTCATGTAACTACGTCAATATAAATATAATAATATATTGTCTATTGTTTGTTCATATAACTATTTCTACATAAATATAATAGTCCTGTCTCTTGTATGTCCATGTAATTACTTCTATATGAATACAATAGTACTGTCTGTTGTATGTTCTTGTAACTATTTCTATATACATATAAGAGTACTGTCTGTTGTATGTTCTTGTAACTATTTCCACACAAAAATAACGGTACTGTCTGTAGTAAGTTCATGTAACTACTTATATAAAAATATAACAGTGTTGTCTATTGTATGTGCATGTAACCACTTCTATATAAGTATAATAGTACTGTCTTTTGTATGTTCATGTAACTACTTCTATATAAGTATAATAGTACTGTCTGTTGTATGTTCATTTAACTACTTCTATATAAATATAACAGTTCTGTCTATTGTATGTTCATGTAGCCACTTCTGTATAGGTATAATAGTACTGTCTGTTGTATGTTCATGTAACTACTTCTATATAAATATAACAGTTCTGTCTATTGTATGTTCATGTAGCCACTTCTGTATAGGTATAATAGTACTGTCTGTTGTATGTTCATGTAACTACTTCTATATAAATATGACAGTAATGTCTATTTTATGTACATGTAATCACTTCTATATAAGTACAATAGTAATGTCTGCTGTATGTTCTTGTAACTATATCTATATAAATATAATAGTACTGTCTGCTGTATGTTCATGAAACTACTTCAATATCGATATAATAGTATGGTAATTTGTCTGTCCATGTACCTACTGCTAGACAAACATAAGAGTACTGTCTGATGTATGTTCATTTAACTACTTCTATATAAATATAAGAGTAGTGTCTGTAGTATGTCCATGTAACTACATCTATATAAGTATAATAGTACTATAACTTGTATGTTCATGTAACTATTTCTATATAAAATATTAGTACTTTCTATTGTATATTAATATAACTTCTTTTATGTAAACATAATAGCTCTGTCTTTTGTCTGTCCATGTAATTACTTCTATATAAATATAACAGTATTGTCTATGGTATGTTCATGTAATTACTTCTATATACATATTACGGTACTGTCTGTTGTTTGTTCATGTAACCATTTTTATATAAGTATAATAGTAGTGTCTGTTATATGTTCAAGTAACTACTTCTATGTAAGTATAACAGTACTGTCTCTTGTGTGTTAATCAAACTACTTCTATACAAATATAAGAGTACTTCTGTTGTCTGTCCATGTAACTATTTCTATACAAATATAATAGTACTATCTGTTGTATGTCCATGTAACTACTTCTATATAAATATAACATTACTGTCTATTGTAAGGTCATGTAACCATTTCTGTATAAGTATAATAGTACTGTCTGTTGTATGTTCATGTAACTACTTCTATATAAATATAAGAGTACTCTCTCTCTTGTCTGTCCATGTAACTACTTCTGTATAAATAAAATTGTGACGTTTGTTGTAAGTTTTTGAAATTACTTCAATATACATATAATAGTACTGCCTATTGTATGTTCATGTAACCATTTCTATATAAGCATAATAGTACAGTCTGTTGTATGTTCATGTAACCATTTCTATATAAGCATAATAGTACAGTCTGTTGTATGTTCTTGTAACTACTTCTATATAGATATAACATTACTGTCTATTGTATGTTCATGTAACCATTTCTATATAAGCATAATAGTACAGTCTGTTGTATGTTCATGTAACTATTTTTATATAAAAATAAGAGTCCTGTCTGTTGTATGTTAATGTAACCATTTCTATATAAATATAATAGTACTGTCTTTTGTATGTTCATGTAACTACTTCTTTATAAATATAAGAGTATTGGTGTTGTCTTTCCATGTAACTACTTCTATATAAATAAAATATTACCGTCTGTTGTCTGTCCATAAATATAATAAAACTGTCTGTCGTCTGTTCATATAACAAATTCTATATAAATATAATAGTCCTGTCTGTTATATGTTCATGTAATTACTTCTATATAAATACGATAGTCCTGTCCGTTGGCTGTCCATGTAACTACTTCTATATAAATATAATTGTACTATTTGTTATACGTTCATGTAACTACGTCTATATAAATATAATAATATATTGTCTATTTTTTGTTCTTATAACTATTTCTAAATAAATATAATAGTCCTGTCTCTTGTATGTCCATGTAATTACTTCTATATAAATACAATAGTACTGTCTGTTGTATGTTCTTGTAACTACTTCTATATACATATAAGAGTACTGTCTGTTGTATGTTTTTGTAACTACTTCTATACAAAAATAACGGTACTGTCTGTAGTAAGTTTATGTAACTACTTCTATAAAAATATAACAGTATTGTCTATTGTATGTGCATGTAACTACTTCTATATAAGTATAATAGTACTGTCTATTGCATGTTCATTTAACTACTTCTATATAAATATAATAGTACTGTCTGATGTATGTTCATGAAACTACTTCTATATCGATAAAATGGTATTGTCATTTGTCTGTCCATGTACCTACTTTATAAAAATATAATTGTCCTGTCTGTCGTCTGTTCATATAACTAATTCTATATAAATATAATTGTCCTGTCTGTTGTGTGTCCATGTAACTACTTCTATATAAATATAATAGTACTGTTTGTTGTATGTTCATTTAACTACTTCTATATAAATATAATAGTACTGTCTGTTGTATGTTAATGAAACTACTTCAATATCAATATAATAGTACTGTCATTTGTCTGTCCAAGTAACTACTTCTATATAAATGTAATTGTCCTGTCTGTTGTATGTTCATATTACCTGTTTATATGAACATCCTTCCTTCTTCACAAGCTTAACACAATCATGTTCATGTACACTATGATAATATTTAGTTTATAAAGTGACTCCTAATTACATGTAATATTTTTTGTTTGCTATAAAGTAAAGATTATAAGCCGTAATATCCTTCCTTCTTCATACGTTTAACACAACCATGTCCATGTACACTAAGATAATATCTAGTTATCAAAAGTGTCTCCTAATTACGTGTAAATACTGTTTCTTTACTATAAATAAAAATATAAGCTATAGTCTTGTTCCTTCTTGATACGTTTAGCCCAACCATCTTCATAAACACTAAAATAATATCTAGTTATTTAAAGTGATTCCTAATTATTTGCAAATACTGTTACGTCTGTGTTTTTTAATTGATTTTCCGTAACATCGTTCCGACGAAACCTTAGCAACACAAGTCCTTACTTAATAAAACTGGTTTATTCTTTCTGAATATAACTTTACCGATTGACTTATTTTCAACAGTCGCTCTTTTACAAACGTTTTAACAACGAACGTTAACTTCAACAATACTTCAGGACAGCAGTTCAATTATTCACTACCTACACACCATTGTTGTCACGTTGTGAGCGTCTTATATATAGCAGACAAACATATATCTAGCAAATGCTAGGGCATTCACGAAAGAACAGGATAGTTCTAGAAACGTGGCATGACACTAGTCACGTGACCTCGCTGACGCAACAATACTTTTTGTTTTCTCAAAAACAAAGAATATAAGCTGTAGTCTTTTTCCTTCTTCTTAAATTTAAACCAACCATGTTCATGTACACTAAGATAATATCTGGTTTTTAAAGTGACTCCTAATTACATGCAGTACTTTTTGTTTACTCTAAAATAAGGAATATAAGCTGAAACCTTCTTTCTTTTTCAAATGTTTAACACAACCATGTTCATCAGTATTAAGATCATATCTAGCTCTTTAAAGTGGTTCCTAATTACGTGTATATACCTTTTTTACTCGAAAATAAAGAATGTCAGTTATAATCTTGTTCCTTCTTCATATGTTTAACACAACCATGTTCATGTAAACTAAGATAATATCTAGTTATTAAAAGTGTCTCCTAATTACGTGTAAATACAATTTCTTTACTGTAAATAAAAATATAAGCTACAATCTTGTTCCTTCTTGAAAAGTTTAACCCAACCATGTTCATAAAGACTATTATATCATCTAGTTATTTATATTGACTCCTAATTACGTGTAAATACTCTTTGTTTACTATAAAATAAAGAATATAAGCTGTAATCCTGTTCCTTTTTCATATGTTTAACAAAACCATGTTCATGAATATTATTATAATATCTATTATTTATATTGACTGCTAATTTCGTGTAAATACTATTTTTTAACTATGAAATAAAGAACATAAGTTGTAATATTATTCCTTTTTCATATGTTTAACACAACCATGTTCATGTACAATAAGATAATATCAAGCTATTTAAAGTGACTCCTAATTACGTTTAAATACTCTTTGTTTACTATAAAATAAAGAATATAAGCTGTAGTCTTTTTCCTTCTTCTCAATTTAACCCAACCATGTTCATGTACACTAAGATAATATCTAGTTTTTAAAAAAAACTCCTTGTTACATCTAATACTTTTGGTCTGCTATAAAGTAAAGAATATAAGCCGTAATATCCTTCCTTCTTAATAAGTTTAACATAACCAAGTTCATATACAGTATTATAATATCTAGCTATATAAAGTGACTCCTAATTACGTGTAAATACTGTTTGTTTATACAAAATAAAGAATATAAACTGTAATCTTGTTCCTCTTCATAAGTTTAATGCAACCATGTTCATGTAAAATAAGATATTTTGTCTTTTTAAGTGACTCCTAATTACATGTAAATATTCTTTGTTTACTATAAAATAAAGAATATAAGCTGTAGTCTTTTTCCTTCTTCTTAAATTTAACCCAACCAAGTTCATGTACACTAAGATAATATCTAGTTTTTAAGGTGACTCCTAATTACGTGTAAATACTCTTTGTTTATTATAAAATAAAGAATGTAAGCTCTAATCTTGTTTCTTCTTATGATTAACACAGCGATGTTCATGTACACTATTATAATATCTAGCTATTTAAAGTGACTCCTAATTACGTGTAAATACTGTTTGTTTATACAAAATAAACAATATAAACTGTAGTATATTTCCTTCTTCATAGTGTTGCGTCATCGAGGTAACGTGACTGGTGTGTCGCCACCTATTTTCTAGAACTATCCTGTACCTTGGCGAATGCTCTAGTATTTACTAGATATAGCGTAGTCTGGTATATAAAAGAGGGTGACAACGTGACGGGACAATAATGTGTGTGAAGATAGTGAGTAATTGAACTGCAGTCACAGGGTATTGTTGAAGTTAACGTTCGTTCGTTATAGTGTTTGTTATAGCGCGAATATTGAAATTAAGTGTATCTTAAAGTTATATTCGAAAAGAATAAACCAGTTTTTTTAAGTAAAGACTTGTGTCGTAAAAGTTTCGTCGGAACGAAGTTACTGAAAAAATCAGTTATCAATCGGAGACGTAACAAATTGGTGTCAGAAGTAGGATAAAAAAAATGGAAACAAGAATCGGCAAATCAAACTACAGCATAGCAGACT
>NW_013674732.1:0-677 GCF_000517525.1 Limulus polyphemus
GTTCAACATGAAAACAAAAGGGGACAATAAGCATCAGAACTAACTAATGCCCTATATATACACTGATTGAATTATATACATATATATATATATACACACACACATATGCTAAAAAGGATTATGTATGGGTATCATGACATCAAAAACATATTTCCACAACACTGTGTTGTATTATGTAGCAAGTCCAGTTAAAAAAAAATTGACTGTAAGGGGGGTTGATACTTAACCTTTTAAATCGTGTAAACTTTTGTGATTACAAAATCATATTAAATACATGTCCCAATCTGCTCTCCATTTTCAACATGAATTTCCCCAAGCTCTGAATTCAAGAAAATATCCCAAGAATTCCATCTTTTATAAGGTTAGGAACTCCAAAAAAATCGAGTACATATTATTTTCATTTCCAAAAGCTTGTAGAAAGAAAACAAAATGCACAACACTTTATCTTGTAACAAATCCCAAAACTGGATAAGTCATGTGAAAATTGTTTCACTTTAATGCTTGTGTAAGTAATTCATAATCCATCAGGATGTGAAGGTCACAGTCAGTTTCTCCGTGTCACAATACATCAGGATGTGAAGGTCACAGTCAGTTTCTCCGTGTCACAATACATCAGGATGTGAAGGTCACAGTCAGTTTCTCCGTGTCACAATACATCAGAATGTGAAAGTCACAGC
>NW_013674732.1:1530-3167 GCF_000517525.1 Limulus polyphemus
AATCCATCAGGATGTGAAGGTCACAGTCAGTTTCTCCATGTCATAATCCATCAGGATGTGAAGGTCACAGTCAGTTTCTCCATGTCATAATCCATCAGGATGTGGAGGTCACAGTCAGTTTCTCCATGTCATAATCCATCAGGATGTGAAGGTCACAGTCAGTTTCTGCATGTCATAATCCATCAGGATGTGGAGGTCACAGTCAGTTTCTCCATGTCATAATCCATCAGGATGTGAAGGTCACAGCCAGTTTCTTCATGTCACAATACATCAGGATGTGAAGGTCACAGTCAGTTTCTCCGTGTAACAATACATCAAGATGTGAAAGTCAGGGAAGTTTCTTCATGTCTCAATACATCAAGATGTGAAAGTCAGGGAAGTTTCTTCATGTCTCAATACATCAAGATGCGAAAGTCAGGGAAGTTTCTTCATGTCTCAATACATCAAGATGCGAAAGTCAGGGAAGTTTCTTCATGTCTCAATACATCAAGATGTGAAAGTCAGGGAAGTTTCTTCATGTCTCAATACATCAAGATGCGAAAGTCAGGGATGCGTCTTCATCTAGCAACTAGAATTAGTTTCTGATAAAAGATTCTAAAAAGTCAAAATAAAATCTTTTTCATCTTCACTTATTCTTTCCACACACTTTTTATGGTAAAATAAACATTTCATCACTGTTTTTATAAAGTAACTTACTAAACAACCAATTGCAAACATAAAAACATGATTTTTAACATAACAGCACTAAGATTAATATCTACCGTTTCCCTCGTTCCAGGTCATCGTTAGATTGCTCAAGTTCTCGGATATACTTGAGAAACTCTTCTTTCTCAGCTTTAAGAGTTGACAGTTCGTGTTCAAGACTACTGATCTGTCTATGTCCTTCCAGGTGACTTATCTCTAGTCTCTCCTAATGATTAAAAATATTAAAACAAGTTAAACGTCAGCTGGTGTGCAAGCCTATAGGTTGAAATACATTGTGTACTATTATCTATGAGTGTACTCTTTTCTGTAGGTGTTTTGCATGTAGTTATGACATCCTTGTAAACCATGTGTAGAAAAATTGTAAGCTTGTACTAATCCTATTGCTTAGAGAGAAGGTTATGTACCACAATAATTGTTGTGTGAGGCTTATATCTGTTTGACCCTGTTTCTGTATCTTGCCTTATTGGATGAGATTATACTCATTTCAAGGGGTGGTACAGAGACTTTTACAAGTTAGTATCAGATGGGGTTTTGTCACTCAAATATGTGCAATGAGATTGGTAGTTGATGCCAGTAGTCTAAAAATTGTGGGATACTGCACTAGGACTACAATTTCTACCTTCAAAACAGAACTATGACCCTGAGATAGTGTATCCATTTATTTCTACACTCAATAATGTAATCCCGTGGTTATAAATCCACTTATTTCTACTCTTAGGCCATTGTTATGATCCAGTGAATGAATAGCTAATTATTTCTACTCTCAACCAAGCAATATGATTATGTCATTGTACATACAGCTGTTTCTTACCCATCCCAACACTTATGATCACTTATGTGATTATAAATACATTACTTGTTACAATCTTCTAATTGTATTTACTAAACATCTACCCATCAAGAATACTATTTGATTCTACAATCTTCTAACT
>NW_013674732.1:4003-5491 GCF_000517525.1 Limulus polyphemus
TTATCTTAAAACAATGGTTTCAGGCTAACTTATCTATCTGTCTTAGATAATTTGTCTTAAAACAATGGTTTCAGGCTAACTTATCTATCTGTCTTAGATAATTTGTCTTAAAACAATGGTTTCAGGCTAACTTACCCTCTGTCTTAGATAATTTGTCTTAAAACAATGGTTTCAGGCTAACTTATCCATCTGTCTTAGATAATTTATCTTAAAACAATGGTTTCAGGTTAACTTACCCTCTGTCTTAGATAATTTATCTTAAAACAATGGTTTACTTTCAGATTCTCATATTCCATCTGTAGGTGTGTATTCATGGCTCGTAACTCCTTACTCTGCATTTCCAGCTGCTCGAGCTGGGCTTCTAGTTCAGCCTCCAACTCTCTACTACTCTCCTGGAATTCTTCTAATTCTTGCACACTGTCTTGCCATCTATAATATGTAAAGTAGAAATCTTTCATTATCACTGAACTCTAACATACGCTTAACTACAACAGCTTAGTAGGAACGTTGGCTTTCCACTAAGCTTTCAGACTACTTAAGCAGAAAGAAATATTTCTGTGGAAGAAATCCTACATTTTTTCTTGTTCTTGTGTGTGTGAAGTATCATGTAGCTCTGAATGGTATAACAAACTTTACTAACTTCAACACAGAATTACACTGAATCTCATTTGAAACAAGAAATGAAATAAATTATGATTTCCATGTAAAAACTCTATTGATGATTTTATTTTTCCACACCTTGTATATATATATATATATCTTTTATATAAATGATATATATATATTTACAGAAAACTGGACATTGTAACTACATTTTACATGGAATTCCAAACAGACATCGAATATAAATGTCCACACTTTCAAACAGCTAAAAATTAGCTGATTTCAACCATATGACAAATAAAGAGGGAGAGATAGAGAATGATACTAGTTAAGTAAGTGGAACACTGACTTACTTTTTTTTATACTCCGAAGCCAAGTTCCTGAAATACTCAAGTTCCTCTTTTATGGATGAGAATGTAGCCATATTTTCACTCATCTTATGCAACTCCTAGTGAACATCCACAATCACAAATAATAAACGTTTTTCCTCTCAGTTTTCGAATGGTCATTACAATTCACAGAAAATATGATAAAGTATAGTTGAACATATTTGTCTTAAAAACGTGAATTCTTTTCAATGACCGGCTGTCGTGTAAATAGAGAGTTTCCCGAACATTTCTCTGGCTGATTTTTCTACTTCCAATTAATAAAATAACAAAACAAGTTAATCACGGACAGGAGAAACAGGACCCTCTCAGATGAGTCACCTCCACGACCTACAGTGGAAAACATAAGTTTGTTAACTATTATTACAGCTGAATTAAACTTAATGCCTGGATAATATGATAACCTATGACAAATAATTTAACAAAGGATATGTTAACTTGAAACCATTGTTTTAAGATAAATTATCTAAGATAGAGGGTAAGTTAACCTGGAGTTACC
>NW_013674732.1:6373-11923 GCF_000517525.1 Limulus polyphemus
AAGTTAACCTGAAACCATTGTTTTAAGATAAATTATCTAAGACAGAGGGTAAGTTAACCTGAAACCATTGTTTTAAGATAAATTATCTAAGACAGAGGGTAAGTTAACCTGAAACCATTGTTTTAAAATAAATTATCTAAGACAGATAGATAAGTTAGCCTGAAACCATTCACAAGGCTTTAATGTCAAAAATAAATTATCCTCCAAAACATAGCAGGCAAAATAGGTTAGTGTTAGCCAAGAAATACAAGAACACAAAAAAAAATTAAATGACATACTTAAATACTGACATAAAATTGAAGGAAGTATACAAGTGTACTACATTTGTATATTAGGCTCAAACTATGAAAATACTGTTCCAAACATTTAGTTTCTTGAGTTGTAATGTCTTCTTTCTTTCATTCCTGTGAATATCCTTGTCATGATACAAGACTGTTTAGTTTAGATATTATTGATTAATTTATTTTGTAAGTGAATATTTTATGATTGTTTAGTTTTTGGTTATAATAAGAGTTAAAAGCAGAAGATTGTTGGAAGTTGCGTTTATAATTCATTGATATTAAGACTATCGAATGTCGTGTGCAGTACATTGACACAAAGAATATAGAGATTTATAGAAGGTAGGCAAACGATTAAGTGATAAACATATAAACAGTGTGAGACAAGCAGAAATAGCAAACAGACAATAACAGAAGAGAGTAAAGTTACAGGCAAGGAAAAGTTTGTCGTGAAGTTAACCAGTGTAGAAGTGATAGGCCTAATGATTAACACAGGCCTAATGTTTAAGATGTTAGAATGAAACAAACATTATAAAAAAAATATAAACAGTGTGAGACAAGCAGAAATAGCAAACAGACAATAGCAGAAGAGAGTAAAGTTACAGGCAAGGAAAAGTTTGTCGTGAAGTCAACTAGTGTAGAAGTGATAGGCCTAATGTTTAAGATGTTAGAATGAAACAAACATTATATATAAAAAAAAGAATGATAATTTTATTCCGTCAAAATGTGGTTCTAAAGTAATTGAATCAGACTAAGTGCACTTTGACAAAAGGAACAGAGGATATGTAGAAGAAAGAAGACCAAACTAATCACGGTAACTTGCACCACAAGTGTAAGTGAATAACACACAGAAGACTAGTAGTAGTATGAGAGTAGTATAGAGAAGATAGTTCGACTTGTCAACTGAAATTCTAAAGTAATTGAATAGTCCGAAGAAGACTTTTGACAAGAAGAAGAGAACTATATATAAATAGTGTTTATGATATACCTGTAATCTCTATAGTGTGAAGACTTCATTGTACATACGTTTAACTTGTTCCAAATGTATATATATTCATTATCTGAAAACAAGTAAAGTGTGTGCTGTTTATTCATCGTTGAATTTATCGCTAACAAGTCACAGACACCTACTGTAGAAGAATCCTAAGCCTAACGACACAGTATATATTTATACCATTAAGAAGTATAACTAAAGGACTTTTTATTTTGACAATTGGCAAAAAGAATTATATTCCATCAATCTCCCTTACAACATCTAAATTCCTAACAAAACTCCACTAGGCCAGGTATAATAAGCCAGGCTTTTAAACTAATCCACTCAGTGGACACTAATTGTACTGTTTGATGTAATTCAGACTTGATGCTAATGAATGACTGGTTTAAATCTCTCATTACATCATCAATACCTCAAGTCAGTATTTTCCAAACTTTAAATAGAGGCATCCCCCTTAACTCGGCAAAGTTTCTGTTGTACCCACTCTGCCCCAACATTAAAATATTTTTCGCAATGATAACAGCGAAATCAACATTTTCTTTGCCTTTTTAAGTTATATTTTTAAACGAAAAATTCTTGTTAGGAGCAAGTAAATGTGAGAGAAGAAAAAAATGCTTCGAGAGCAAAGTGATAGTTTTGTTAGGTTATCGTTTCCAATTCTTCTGTTTCTTCAATCGTTATTTTTGGGCTCTCTTTCCAAAATACCATGTCCCCTCAGCCACATGTACACATGCCCCCAGCGGGGGTGCACCCCACAGTTTGGAAAGAGCTGCTTCAAATGCTAACAAAAATCACACCAATGTGTTTCAATTTTCATACACCTGCTGTCTCAGTGCTTATGACAATGTAACTACTAAGTTCATAGTAATGTAAACTTTTATAAAACTTTAGAAACGTAATAGTAATACTGATTAAGTTGTTAACACTATTCTGCGTCCGTTGGCAGTGGTACGGGCAAACACTTTAGTTTAGAGGAGAAAAGAAAATTTTATGTTTGTACCGTTGTCAAAGGAACAAGTTTTATGTATGTTGTTACTGTTAGTACAGATTACAGTACAACACTACCCGGTGTCATTAAGCCTAACATTGTAGTTAGCCGAGTGAAGCAACTACTAAAAATTAAAATACATTTTTTTGGATATTATAACTTGTGCTATTATTGATCAATCTTAACTTCAAAAATTATAACAAAAACAAATAAATCTTACGCTATTTGGTGGATATCGCACTCACAACATATTCAAAGTTACAATAGTTTAGCCTCGTTTAACGCCATTATCAACGTCAATTCACTTTCACAACAACCGCAACTAGTCTGTATACAAAAAAATGACCAATGAGAAGTTTCCTAAGTGGCCCATAGCGACAAGCTAACGGGTAAATATTGTACAATGGCTCACAAAACTATTTAAACAGTATACACACAACACAAAATAATATTCCAAGCGTGAAAGTCACACAATTGACCTTAATCTTACGCTTAAGTGTTAAGATATCATGCAAAGCAAGAGAATTGAAATTCTCATTTTGCGAAAGTAGTCAATCACACTGGAGCCAGAAATGGTCATTTTCATTCACACAGTTCCTAAATCATTAGACATTTTAGAGCCAGAATGACCATCCGTCCATGTACTTCCTGGGTCATCAAGGATCTCTATTTTTGTTTTACGAGAGAGCATGCTACCTAAACCCTTTACATGACCTCACACTTTCAAGATCACATATACATTTTCACTCTAAACATTTTAATATCTTTGCACATGGCATCATTTACCTATACGGGACAAGCGACAATAATGATTTGTAATAATTCATAATGAGTTAGTACAGTCAACGTATTAAAACTAATAACAAGACACCTATAGCTTGTACAGTGTTACGTAGACAGCTGTACTACTAATGTTATTTTCACATATATATATATACCCAGTTAAATATTTACAAGCTACACTCAGCATACGTGGATGACACACGTTTACAATACTTTACACAAACTAGGAACAAAGACCTTGTATAGGATTAAACTCGATGCCACGTGACTGACTGATGACTTATAAAAACATGGGTTAACTTAGACTTAAGAAGATGTTTATTTGTTTGTAATTAAGCACAAAGATACACAATGGGCTATCTGTGCTCTGCCTACCACGAGTATCGAAACCCGGATTCTAGTGTTGTAAGTCCGCAGACATACCGCTGTGCCATTGAGGGGGCTTTGAGGAAGATAAGACAGATCATCAGGTAAGTATTACATAATTTATAGTCGACTAGCATAAAATATCTGCCCTTCACTGGGGGGTCCAAAGGTCCCCTCATGATTCACTGGGGCTCCATTGTACCAAGCAAGCTCCTCTATTATCCCAAGTACTTCTATAGCTACCCCAAAAGGGGGTCCGTACCCTAAAGAAACCCCATCAGAACACCCGCCTGTGCATATGCTGAGTTTAATGGTTTGAATACAGTTTCATAAATGGTACCAGATTTGAGTTCGGTGACTCTTCAAACTTACACCCAATCTTATCTGTTTGATCTTCCGGTTGCGTCTTAGTTACCCCCGCCCCATTCTTCGGGGAGTTATGCCACATAGATAAAGACACCTTCCGGTCCACCTTATGTCCCCCTGTCACATTTGATACGACTAGCTTCAAAACTGTGAGAGAGGTTCACGAATAAACAAAGACATTCAACAATACAAAACGCAATAATGAGTGATTCGTAAATATTATTATTTGCCAACAAATAGTGGTACCTAGATCATCTCGTGAAATAACGAAATGGTCCATTACATATGGCAGATGGTAAATAGGAATGATACAGCAACTTTATTTAAATAGAAATTGTATAAATTCATAAAGCCGAACTGTTATAGCATCAATATTCTTAAAAAAATAAACTTATTTTCTAAATTAAAAAATGAAAATTCAACGTTTTTGTAATTAACATAGGAGATCACATTAAACATTAGGCAGGGATCAAACCTCTGTTTTACCGTTATAAGTTGTCAAGCTTACTGTTGACTGTTGAGCCACTCGGGAATATGGTAAATATCACCATGAAATAAAACGGAGAATAAGGATGGCAAAAGACATTTCTGAAAATGACAGAATCTACTGACAAATAGTAACGGAGAAATATGGCGACGAAGTTAAGAGTTTTTAGATTACTACATTATACCAATTATTAGAATGTTGGACAACATCGCCAAGTACCAAAAAGAGGATTGAAGCAATTGAGGAGTTGTGGTTTTTAAAGTTATATTGGACACACCACAAATGAAGATACTTTGTCAAGGGCAAGTTGCACGAGAAAACTGCAGGCCAACATCAGAAAGAGATAGTTGGAGTTTCTTGAGCACTTTATGTGAAAAGAAGAAATTGAAAGTCTGGTCGTAACTGGGAAGACTGAAAGAAGGAGAGACCATGGAAGACAGGAGTTGACTTATTGATGAACGTATCGACATTGGAAATTCTTAGTGTTTCATGAAGATCTGTGGAAGTCCTGTTTGGATATGGTACCTATACACACACACACATATCTATACACAATAAACTAGATTAAAAGCTGGGAGTTTTAATTTCCTATAAAATCGCTACCAAGAAACGTTTTTATTTCAACTGTTAAAATATTTCACCAAACTTTCATTCCTCGGTTTTAAAGATAAGTTTTCTAATTACACAACCCCACGCCTAAAATACCTTTTGACAAAGTTAATATGATAAATATTCATTAAACTTGGAACTAATCGGTATAAAAACGGAATGTTCCCTAAGAAATATGTGCAGAATGGGAGTAAGACAAACTCGACCAAGAAGGAGAAATGAGATAAATCAGTTTTCCTTTTCAATTTGAAACGTAATTTATTACAAAACAGCAACGAGTATAATGTTAATGTTGTGTTAGTTTTTCTGTGCTCTGTACAAGTGATGGCTAACTTGCTTTACAAAGACCAAGACAACCCAAAACAAAAGCCAATCATCGTTTGTCGGGAAATAACAATTCGAAGCTCATGACGACAGCCAGAATGACACACCACCGGGCTTGTCTTGTTAATAAACAGTGCAAGCAGTGTTCATATCATGACTAGAACAACATATAACTAAAAGGTCATGCAGCACAGTGTTCACCAGGGTCGTCGCTAAACACTGGCACACGAGGTCCGTGCCCAGATTCCCCAATTGGTGTCAACGAAAAAATCAGAATAGAAAACCATGATCGATATCATACTGAATTTTTTAGCGGCGCCTACACTACTGACATAGAAACGTCTGTCAACTGTTA
>NW_013674732.1:12872-15565 GCF_000517525.1 Limulus polyphemus
CGTGTAGCTTTGCGCGAAATTCCAAACAAACAAACCTCCAGAAAAGGCCTACCGCATTTCACATTTAGATTTATCCTGTAGTTAAATTAAAAAGGACTTAAAAGAACCTGAATAAAGACATATTTTTTTAAAAGTTAAAAATCATGTTTTTGTTTTGCGTATTTCACTAGCATCGCTTATGAACCTATTCTGAGATCAAACAGTACAAGTTCTCCATTCTTTTAGAGATAAGACCAAGGTTTCTCGTGATAAATGTTAATCTTGCTACTTTTAAAACAAGTTTGTGACAAGATCATTCCTTCTGCCTGGTTGGAAGAAGACGTTTTGGATCCTGTGCTAGCCTGATAAACGAATCAATAGTCCATAGAATACCTCCCTAGTATAATTTTCACTCTAGGCCTGGCATGGCCAGGTGGTTAGGGCGCTCGACTCGTAATCTGAGGGTTCGAATCCCCGTCACACCAAACATGCCAACCTCCGTCTTTGCCTGGTCCCAAGTCCAGGATGAGAAAGGGGGAGGGTTGGGCGCGGGGCTAGCAACTCCACCCCGTAAAAACCAACCTGCTACAAGTAACTACAACAACACCTTCCGTTGGCGAGGTGTTGTTGCGGCCCTATGCTCCACTGGGAGTTTACAGGAATAAAATAATAATTTTCACTCTATCGTCAATAATCTCCGTCACTCTGGAATATTTGATATTTTCTTTCTTACATTCCTCGAGAAATATGGTGGCGTGGGATAGAAATGTCTAACATTAACTAGTTGGTTAACTCAGTTAGAAGAGTATGTGCCTGGCGTGCGAGAAGTTTAGGGTTTAATCCTTCTCGTTGGAAATCCAAAAACTGGATTACCACTGACGACTCTAGATACTTTGCGGATCATCTCTTTGTTTTAATTAATGTTTTATGGAACTGTACCTTATCTACGTAAATATAATTGTTCATTATAAAATTGACCCAGAAAAATATTATCAATATGAGTTTCAATTATAAGTTGCGGAAAGGTTTAACCGTTTTTTAAGTGTACGGGCTAACCCAGACAAAGAAATGGGTAGTTGTGGCAACCACAGGCTGAAACTTTATTGAGTAAAGCTTCTGTCTGGTTAGCAGATTCGCGGGCTTGAATCCAGCCCGATTTCAATTTTCATTTATTCAGAAAAATTCTAGTTTGAAGCTGAAAGACGATGTGCTTTCCTCATTTTTTTAAAAAACCATGTTTACTCACGGTCGGATTTCTGTGCTAATCTGAAATGTCAAATTTGTTTTTTTTTTACTGTTGTAAAAATAGTTGCCGTGGATCTTTAAGCAAGTGAAAAAGATGCCTTATTATAATTATAAAAATAGGTAACGTACAAAAGGAGGAGATAAAAACCAATTTCTCGCAACAGTAGACCTTCTTAACTTACGGTATTAAAACTTTAGTTTGTAAATAACCTGTCTAATGAGTTTGGTATTACCGAAAGGCCTCTTCGTACACAAATAATATGTAGTTGAAATACTACTATCGAATATTCTCACTAGAATATCATATTGAGCCAGTAACAAAAGTTACGATAATGTAAATCTTATAATGTTATATCACACACACATATATATATTACTTCTAAACACGATGCGTTGTTTAGAAACTACTCTACGCCTTAATTACGATTCGTCTTCTCTAACGCATCAGTAGACATTAAGACGGAATTAAACACAAAAGATAAATCGGATTTAATCTAGATAGTTCTATACTTTCTTCTTAATTTGAAGACAAGGAGAGAATGAAAGATATCACATGAAGTTCTTGGAATTTCCTCAAATAACCAGACACATTTCTAGCCCTAACTTTACTTATTGAAAATTCCAACTAAAGTAATCGTATTCATAATCTAATTACAAAAATAAAAATCGAGAGTTTCAAGATTCCCACCGCTATGTGGCGTCTTAAACCAAATTTATTAATATTTCTTCTTTATCGTGGATCCTTAAAAATCGAATCAAATCTTGATATTGATAAACGAAAATATCTTAATAAATTAGTGTGTATCTATACGGAGCTAATGTAGGTTTTTAAAAACACAATCGTAAATGGTTAATTATAATAGCAGGCATATAAATGGTTTTGGTTTCGTTTCACCTGAGAGTTCCGTACTCGTAAGTTCGTCATAGTCTTTTGATCAGTAAGAGTTTTTCAAAGTTCTGCTATATAAATATAAATCGAGAAGGTTTACAAATTACAGGTTTAAGTTTTGATCAAAGTTAATATTTCCACTCTTTTATTTAGAATATGAGCTTATTAATTAAAGATTTAAAGAAGTCAATCACTTTCCAGTGCCGTCAGTAACATAACTACCTACCTATCTCCGAATCGTGGGTAGACAATACTATGTGGCTTCTATCATAATTTATTAATAGTAATACTACGATATATAGATTTTTCTGAACCTCAAGTTAATGGTTCGAACCTTTACGTGTGGAATTATTTAAACTGTTTTTACTGCGGGGCGGAACTCAACTATAGCATGTGATAACTGAATGGGCCTAAATGGACTTTAGACAAGAGGAGGAGAGCTATACTTATACTGATATAACGTTTACGATATGCTTATATTCTCTATGGTGTGAACACTTTATTGTATATACGTTTAACTTGTTCTGAATATATATTATTTGAAAACAAGTAAAGTGTGTGCTGTTTATTCATCGTTGAA
>NW_013674732.1:16303-21070 GCF_000517525.1 Limulus polyphemus
CTTTTAATAGGAACACTGATGCATTTTGTGCCATTAAAGGGAACAATGACCAAAGTTCAAGGGACGTAAAGACACCTAAACAATCTTTTAATAGGAACACTGATGCATTTTGTGCCATTAAAGGGAACAATGACCAAAGTTCAAGGGACGTAAAGACACCTAAACAATCTTTTAATAGAAACACTGATCCATTTGGTGCCATTAAAGGGAACAATGACCAAAGTTCAAGGGACGTAAAGACACCTAAACAATCTTTTAATAGAAACACTGATCCATTTGGTGCCATTAAAGGGAACAATGACCAAAGTTCAAGGGACGTAAAGACACCTAAACAATCTTTTAATAGAAACACTGATGCCTTTGGTGCCATTAAAGGGAACAATGACCAAAGTTCAAGGACCATAAATGATAATATTCAGTGCTTTATGAAACACAAATCCAATGTGTTTGGCAAGCCATCAAGGATCCAAATTAGAAAAGGTCAACAAAAGGACTCTTTTAAAAGTGAGCATGACAAAGAAACACAGTCACACAAAGAGCCATCGGCTTCGTTTAAAAGATCAAGGTATCGTAAACGTGAAGGCAAGAAACCATGTCATGGTTACACGAAGTCTAAGCCTTCTGAATCATTAAGTTTATTATCATTCAATACATATAATGTAATAGCTAGTTCAACTGTTGAAGATGGTGCAGTTGATGTGACTAGTGAATGTGAAATAGAAGAAAGCTCTTCAGAATATTCAATCTGTACATCAGGAGAAGAAGATTCTCCCGTTTCTGACAGCCTCAGCACAGAAGAACCATTTAGTGAGGAAGAAGAATATCAAGAACAAAATGAGAAAAACATGAACAGTGATGATAGACTTAGGAGAGTCCAGGGGTGTGTTGCAGTGTACTGGGATATTGAAAATTGTCCAGTTCCTGCTTCCAAATCAGCTGCAGGTATTGTGTGTAAAATACGAGAAACATTTTATGAAGGAAGAAATGAATTTCAAATCCTAGTTGCCTGTGATGTAACAATGTTTAGTGACAAGAAAAACTTAGTACAAGAACTTACTGACGCTCAAGTGACAATTTCTCATGTAAGTGCAAAAGATAAAAATGCTGCAGACCAAAAGCTGAAGGGAGCTTTGAGAGATTTTGGCGAATTTTGTAGGAAGCGGAAATCCAGTTCACGCTTAATCTTAATTTCAGGGGATTCAGATTTTACATCTGATTTACATTACCTTCGATATAAACTAGGTATTAATGTGGTGTTAATACACAATGAGATGGCAAGAAAATCGTTGTTAGACATTCCTAATGAACAATTTCATTACAGTGAGTTCATTAAAGATATTCCTAGTGAAGCAAAAGATAATAGTTCCATTTGTGTTCATCTACAAAACCTTCCTAGTGGCATTTCACAAAAACAGTTAAAGGGTGAGATTTCAAAGTTAATAACAAATACTAATGGAAGACTGAAAGAGGTATCAGGGTGTGAGGCTTATGTTCAGTTTCATAATATTGCATCAGCAGACAGGTTTATAAAACGTTCGAATGGGCAAAAAATGTTAGGAAGTGAGATAACTGTAGAGCTATCATCAAAAACCAAAACCTTGGATATAAATAAGATGAAAAGTGGAGAGTTATTACCAGAGAAGAAAGAAAGTAAAACAATAAATAAAATCCAACCAATGACAGAACAAGTGACAAATGTAAATACGATAGATAAAACTCGAAATACTGATGAAACCATTGTAATAATTGAAAGTAAAGAATGTATTTCTGATGTAGACGTATGGATGTCTTATTTAAAACACAATTTAAAGCAAGAAATCAGCTCATTAGAATTGATGAACGCTCAACACAAAAGTGGAATTACAATCTTTTGCAGATTTTTAAGTCAGAATAAAGCAAAAAAGGCAGCGTCTCTCTTACATACAAATCACGCCAAAGGACTGAATACTTTAGAGGTCAAAGGTGTAGTGAAGAAAGAGGGAGAAAGGACTTACTGTAGCATGGAAGATCAAACATCACACACCTATCGGTGTTCTCAGTTTATGATGGAAAAAAAAAGAAAAAATGATAGGAAAACATGTAGAGAAGATAAAAATATTAAAAGAGAAGCTTCAGGAAGGTAAGGGTCGTTTACGTTCTATGCCACAGTCGATCAACATTACAGAATATGCCTTAGTTACAGATGAAATTAGGGCCTTGGAGGGGAGGATTAAACTGTTGGAAGAGGAAAAACAGGAGTTTTTGAGATTTGTTCAAACTAAAGTAGATGACGTCGGTTGTGTTCAACTAACTTCAGCAACAGAGATTGAAGGTTTTGTTACAGAAATGAAACAAGATTTTATAAGAGAGATTCACTGTCTAGATGAAGGCTTACCAATTTACAGCAAGAGATGTGAAATATTAGTTATGATCAAGGAAAACCAGGTGAGCTTACTTTTAGCGGACTCTGGATCAGGAAAAAGTTCACAAGTCGTGCAATACTTGTGGCGATCTGGTTTGATTCCAAATAAGAAGATAATCTGTACACAGCCAAAAAAAAATAAGAGCTATGTCACTTGCAAAGTATGTGAGTGGACAGTTAGGTTTTCCCCCAGGAGGAGTTGTTGGTTACGATGTGGACATGAATTCCAAACAAAAGAAGGAAACAAAAATTTTATTCACAACTGATTATTGTTTCTAAGGAGAGCTGATAAAGATGAATATTTTTCAGAATGTGGCTGTATCATCATTGACGAGTATTTTCACTGATGTACTAATGGCTGTTATCAAGCGCTGTCTTCCATACAGGTTATTATTAACTTGAGTATTACAAATCCGTTTGTTTTTAAGAATTACTTTGGTTTAGATGACAAAGCTATCCTAACAATCCCTAGTAAAAGGTTTCCTGTAGAGGTTGTGTGGAGAAGCAGTGACATCCAGAAAAAACACAACTACGTGGTAGAAGCTGTAGAGCAAGCCATTGAAGTACACGAGAAGGAACCGCCAGGGGATATTATCATTTTTCTAACCTCATCTACAGAAACAGAAAAAGCTGTGTCTCTATTACAAAATGAAATAAGAGAAACAAATAAGTGGAAAGATTTATTTTGCTTTCAAATTCATGAACAGCAAGATATTCAAGATCAACAAGAAGTGTTTAAACAAGCACCAAAAGGGAAAAGAAAGATAATTTTTGCCACAAATATTGCTGAATCTTCTATTGTCGTAGATGGTGTGACCTATGTAATAGACTCGGGGATGGTCAGAAACGTGCAGTACTTCCCACAGAAGAATGCCAGTACTCTTGTTGTTTGTTTACAATCAAAATGTTCGGCAGAACAGAGAAAAAGTTGTGCAGGTAGAACTCAAACTGGTAAATGTTTTCGACTTTTTAGTAAAGCAAATTATGAAAACATGGATCCTGATACTATTCCTGAGATCATGAGAATAGATATTTCCACGGCATTATTAAAAATCAAAAATGTTTTTTCTGGTAACCATCTTCTGTTTGATTTTGTGGAAAATCCCCCAGAGGAAAACCTGAAACGATCATACGGCTAGCGCAGATAGCCCTCGTGTAGCTTTGCGCGAAATTCAAAACAAACAATTAATTCAAGTTTTCAACTCGTTAATTTTTCAGATTCTTCTGTATACTTAGGTGAAAGAACTTTTAACTCAAGTCCTCTGTTTGATTTTCTCCCCATCTTTCAGGTGATAATGTACACACAAAGTGAAAGATATTTTGAATATTTAATATATCTAACTGATTGTGCCAGGAATTGACACCCATTGTTTTGTTTTCTTTTTGCTTCAGAATTTGGAGTTTGATTGAGACTTCTGTATTCAGTTCAGAAATTTCATATACACACCTGATGTCTTCCCACCCGGTTTGTTTTGAGATAAGTTTTGCAAGATAAGTCTATTTTGTTATGGATGACCTTACCTCTGGCTGTGGCTTTTTGGTCATGTTTTTTTTGGGCGATTTTTTGACCTGTAAGGATATGTAATACGAGATCTCTTTGCGACAAGTGACGATTTTATAGATTCATTTGATCCTGTTCATTTCACTTTTTGAGCTGCACTTTAATCATTATGATCCATTAGCTTCCTTGGCCCATTCCCAGAATAGTGATAATTTGTTCTGTAAGAATTGAGTTTCGTTCCTGCTTCTAAAACGAACCTAGTCCGTAACTCACTTAAATCTTCTCATATTCTGTTTTGTGAATTTGTTTTCTTCTGCCATGTATTCATACTTATATGAAATAAGAAACTTGGGATCACTTTTTAACGATTCTGTGACCCATGGTGACAGATTGAGGAAACTGTTCTTTATTTTCGATATTTGTGGTTTGTCCTCCATACTACCAGTTTTAACCAAATCCTTTACATCTGGACATGTAGGTTCTTTTAGTTGAAGACGTTAATCATAAGAGTCGAGAATTTGTATCAGGTTCTTATTTTTGTCTTTTTGGTTCTGAAGCACAACTAAGATTTTTGTTCTTTTCTATTTTGTCATCGTATTTGATATTTAATGTCAAAATGGGAGATGTCCATTTGTTAGTCCCTCCATAAATGTAGAGTGGTCAGTAAATAGCTAATTTGAATTTTGTGGACTTTATGTTTTATTTCATAATGTTTTGTGTTACCTTTTCCTTGGTGACGAGAATCAGTTTTTTGTACAGTTTGGCTTCGGCGTCTTAACTGTTCATCGGAATTGTCAATGCCTGGGTTCAGCTCTTAACTGTTTACCAGGATCTTCAATGCCCGGGTTCGGTGCCTCAACTGTTG
>NW_013674732.1:21977-26326 GCF_000517525.1 Limulus polyphemus
TCAATGCCTGGGTTCAGTGCCTTAACTATTCACCTGGATTGTCAATGCCTGGGTTCAGCATCTTCACCAGGATCGTCAATGCCTGGGTTCAGTGCCTTAACTATTCACCTGGATTGTCAATGCCTGGGTTCAGCATCTTCACCAGGATCGTCAATGCCTGGGTTCAGCGTCTTAACTGTTCACTAGGATCGTCAATGCCTGGGTTCAGTATCTTTACTGTTCACCTGGATTGTCAATGCCTGGGTTCAGCGTCTTAACTGTTCACCAGGATCGTCAATGCCTGGGTTTAGCGTCTTAACTGTTCATTAGGATTGTCAATGCCTGGGTTCAGCATCTTTACTGTTGATCATGATCGTCAATGCCTGGGTTCAGCGTCTTAACTGTTGACCAGGGTCGTCAATGCCTAGGTTCAGTGTCTTAACTGTTCACTAGGATTGTCAATGCCTGGGTTCGGCGCTTTAACTGTTCACTAGGATTGTCAGTGCCTAGGTTTGGCACCTTAACTGTTCACCAGGCTTCGTTTCTTTATTTTGGGACCTTTGTTTATTCAGAGAATTGTCGATTTTCACATTACTTAGACAATCTGGGTACTTGTGGTTTTTGTAGAAAATATAACTATATTTGGATCCTCAAGAAACTATGTTATCGTAGAAAAATCTCTTTAACTTTCCGTTTACTTGGATGAGTTAATGCATTCATTTCGAAATCCATAGCTTCTACTCTTAACTTTGGAGGTAGCTAGGATGGGACATGGAATTCATTTGTGGGAAGAGTATGTTATCGTAGAAAAATCTCTTTAACTTTGGAGGTAGCTAGGATGGGACATGGAATTCATTTGTGGGAAGAGTATGTTATCGTAGAAAAATCTCTTTAACTTTGGAGGTAGCTAGGATGGGACATGGAATTCATTTGTGGGTAGAGTTTGTGAAGTCTTTAACAAAATTTAATATTCTAGTGGTGGATTATGAACAACATAATCTCAAAAGTGATTTATACTCCATATTCCTTACTTTGGTGGTTGGTCATAGGACATGATCAACAGAAATTCACTCCATATTCCTTACTTTGGTGGTTGGTCATAGGACATGATCAACAGAAATTCACTCCATATTCCTTACTTTGGTGGTTGGTCATAGGACATGGTCAACAGAAATTCACTCCATATTCCTTACTTTGGTGGTTGGTCATAGGACATGATCAACAGAAATTCCTTCTTTGGTCTTTAGACGCAATAGGCTATATGTGCAGTGTCCACCGAGGAGAAACGAACCTCGAATTTCAGCACATAAGCCCTCATACTTACTGCTGATCCACTAGGGACATATTATTCTGGTTAACATGCAGATTTCATGTTTCTTCAAGCGTGATTTCCTTGTTTACAATAAATTCGCAAGAAAACTTTAAAGATTAATATTTGAAATGAAGGTAAGAGAGAAATTGTCATTCTTGTTTGTTTTATATTTTACTCAGGATTGACACGTGTGTTAAATGGTTGTGGTTTTAAATTTGATGTGATACTTTCAGCTTGTAGTTTTGATTTAAATGTAGAGGTAAATATACGTAAGAAACTGTTGTATATCATGTTCTAATCTATGACTGTTGTATTATCTACATCATACTCGAAGTTTAAAAAAATAAAACAATTTAACAAGATATTACCGCAGTAGTAACGTGTGTGTGTGTTTTGTTAAAAATTTTCAGAATGATTCAAATAAAAGCTAAGGCGTCATATTTCTTAGTTTGGCTCTGTAATATGTTATGGTAATTTTTTTAATTCTCTACGCGCAATTGAAAACTAAAGTTGCTTTGAAAGGCTACTAAAACAGAGATTTGTAATTATCATATGTCAAAGCTCGAGATTTTAAATACCGTCGCTAATGTTTGTTCGAATAGAAAAGATTCCGACTCTGTCTGCTTGAAAGTACGTGAGACGTTTGTAACTACAACTCTTGCGCCATCTATTGAATGGCACCACAAACAAAAATCCATAAAAAAAATCACACTTTGGGTATTCAAGATTCAGACAAGTAACTGGTATGGTATGTGCAACAACCATTTCTTTATAATAGAAGACGAGTTGAAATAAAAGTACTCACAACAAGAACACAACTTTTACTAGGACTGTATGTAAGGGTTTGACTATATTTTTATTGATGAAATTTTTAAATGTAGTACTGAGAAAATGGAGTTCTTTAAAAAACTATTATTTTGTCATTAAAGGATGCCACTTTTAATATATAAAAATATACCAGTTTACATCAGTAAGATTTATGATAATTTTGAGCTCTGTACATTGAATTATTTTGATGCAATGAGTTGCTTATGACTAAAGAGCACAATCCAAAAACTTTTCCCCTGCAGTACTCCCCAGGAAAAAGTCCTTTTTTTTTAGAAAATGTTCATTTTCCTAATTTCTTTTTTCAATGAATACTACGCTTAGAAAAACAGCCGCCCATAGGGTGGCGTTTCTGCTACTATATACACGTTTGCTGATATTTTAACAGTAACTAATAAAACAAAAAACATTTAGAACTAGTAACAAATTACAGGGTAATTAATTTATAGAAAATAACAGTTTTTGGTTGTTAAGCGCAAAGCTACACAATGGATTATCTGTGCCTTGCCCACCTCAATTCCCCCAAATCTAATTTTAAAGTTATATGTCCATGTACCACCGAGAAGTAAAAATAACACCATCGATTGAAGATTATTCGTTTTATTATATATTAAAACTAATTCTAAAAATAAATTTATATAATTGATGAAGTTACTGGAAGAAAATGACAGAATTAAATAAAATGTTAAAGTATTTCAGTGGGCACTAAGATCAGTAAGATTAATGAACAACTCAATCATGTGTAAATTCTTTTAAAGCAGTTTTTTTCATGCAAAAGAAATTGGAGTAAAAATAATAACTGCTTAAACAATTAAATGAAATTATGAAAATTACAAATTCTCCAAAAAATATAATTGTTGTGGGAAAAGATAAAATTACAGCTGAAAATTTAAAATGTCGATAAATTCACACAAATGTTAATATATTTAGTTAATATGTCAATAGTAAAAGGATTTTTTTCAGAGATTTCAAATTATGATGTCGTTTTACCAAAATTAAAAGGAGGAAGTGAAAGTGATATAAATCTTTATAGACCAATTACTTTATGACACGTTATTTAAAAAATTCTTTATAGACCAATTACTTTATGACACGTTATTTAAAAAATTCTTTATAGACCAATTACTTTATGACACGTTATTTAAAAAATTCTTTATAGACCAATTACTTTATGACACGTTATTTAAAAAATTCTTTATTGACCAATTACTTTATGACACGTTATTTAAAAATTCTTTTCAGACCAATTACTTTATTACACGTTATATAAAAAATTCTTGAAAAAGCAGGGGAAAAAAGATTTATATTTTTTCAAATTCTCAATTCGGGTATATGGAAAAATACGTATACTTGAGGTGATTATTAAATACAACTGATACAATTTCACAAGGACTTTTATTAAAAAACTATAAAATTTAATAAAAGATTGTTTAAAATTCTTTTAGATGATATGCATTAAATAGAAATTAGTAGTTAAGATTAATATAATCATAAGCAAATAAATGGAAATTACTTTTGGAGTGCTCTAGGGTTACTTTTGGGTCTGTTATTATTTAGATTTTCTTTAGTTAAATTTTGTGAAATTACATTTAATAGAGCAATAACTAGTTTTGCAGATGACTCAATATTAATTTATAGTAGAAATTTTGACAATGACATTATGAAAAATAATGATTTAAAATATATAAAGAAGTTGTTTAACTGGTTTGTTTTTTTTGCGAATCCAGCGTCCCTAACCACCAGGCCATGTTAGTCCCAAGTGGTTAAATGAAAAAATTTTATGTTTACGTGTTAAGAAAACAGTTTACACGAGACTTTCTTTAAAAAAATGTAACAAATAATTTAAAAAATAATACAATATCAATTAAAGATGTAAGTTTAGATAGTAAAAATATTATATACGTTAATTATATTTTACAGAAATCAGAATAGACTAAATATATTGGAATAATTATAGATTTAATTGGAAATAACAAATTAAGATAATGGGAAACATTGCAGTAAAATTTCATTTAAATATAAAACGAAAAATATCTTATTTCACAGTATGGTATAGCCTGATGGGAAGGTACTTATTTGATAAATTGAAGAGTTATAATACAGGTACAAAAATATTATAAGGTGTGTGTTATCATTATCACAGTATGATATCACCAAATTTCATTTCAAAAATACTGTTACGCCTCCGGTCGTTAGTTAATTTTCCGTAAAAATTATTTCCGAAGAAACTTTA
>NW_013674732.1:27135-28171 GCF_000517525.1 Limulus polyphemus
GCCTCCGTCACGTTGTGACCGTCTTATATATAAAAGAATACCGAGATCTAGTAAATTCCCGATATTTCATGAAGGTTCGAGAAGGAAGTGGCGTGATACAAGCGTCACGTGACCTGCGTTGTCGTAACAATACATTTTCATTATATATATATTTATGAAACATTAAAGAGATTTAGCAAAGATATAAGAAATCCACAAAAATAAAATAAATATATACATATACAGAACAAAATCTGAAGATCTTTGGAATTTACAAAATTCTAAAGTATAAAAAAGAATATATTAAGAAAAGGTTATTTGTAACAAGCACCAAAACTTTATAATAATATTCGAAATACAAGAAAAAAGATCACTCTGTAATGATAATAATATATGCATTAAATCAACATTGAAGAGGTGAATACTGATAAGTTTGAAACCAGTTGTAACCCTGGTAGAATAGTGGTAAGTTTACAACCAGGTACCTGATGATGACAAAACCTTGTCGAAACGTTGTACATTTGCTGTTATGTTAAACTTATATTGAAATTTTTCTTCATTACCCATTCAAGCCGTCTCCAGCCATTATTAGTCTCAAAGTGGGTTCCTCGTCATCGAATTTGAAAGGCAAGTTTGACAATTTTTTTATCCTGTCACTAGAGGGCGATCGGAATATTATCCAAACGAGTGTGTAAATATGTTTCCAGTGAAAACAGTAAATAAAGTTTAGGGGATTTTCATGAAACTTAAAAAAACTTTCTTTTCTCTGGTGGTTTGCCAAATTTTACCATATTCGTTATCGACGGGTAACTAATTCTCTTCTCTACCTGCAGTGTTTCAGCTGTAAGTGTCCGTACTCGTGGTAAAAAAAAGCGCAGATAGCCAATTGCGTAGCTTTGTACTTAACGCAGGTTTGCATCTTATTACCCAGGATACTCATTCTTCCAGCCGTGGGGCGACGGGTACTCCCACTATTCATTGACAATAACAAAAGAGTAAGGGGTGGGGTACTTTTCAGTTATATGAATATATATAGATATATAAATATGCTATTTTA
>NW_013674732.1:29050-30278 GCF_000517525.1 Limulus polyphemus
AAACAAGAGGTAATATATATGCAATTTACATTAATACAGGAATAATTGAGTTCACATGAAAAGCCACGCCAAATCGCTTAGATAAATTTGGTTCAACGGATATAATTTATATTGTAAATAAGATTGAATTTTTAAGCTTAATTTATTGCAACCGCTTTCTGAATAAAAAGGTTGAATAAGTTAAAGTGAAACTATTAAAACAAAAATAAGTTTTAATATTAATTTTTCTGTTTTAAAATTAAAATTTAACATTTAGACTTTTTTGTTAAACCCTATAATTTATAAAATATAACAAGTATAACCCTGAACTTGGACTGAACGTGAAACAGCAAATTTAAATAATTAGCCTATAGGTATAATTTTTCACCAGCCGTTTTATAAAATATTAAAACTATTATTTAATTGTTTAGGGCACGAGAAAGCTTTCACTCACTTTTTAGTTTTACTGTGTAATAATTGTGGGCCCAAGAACCATAAAAAATATGTATGAAAGAGGCTTGAAGTCTCGTAGTTTTAAACTCGCAATGTACTTAAATATGACGAGATCGTGCTTGATACTTAACACTAACAGTTCGTTCTCTTTGTTTTACTGGTACTTATCGCAAAACAACAAAAAACCAGGCACTTGGTGCTTTTGAAATACCCCCCTTCATCGATAATTCTGCTTATATCGGTAATTGTAGTTTCCCGTACATTTTGGTAAACACTTGGTGCTTCATGTTGTATGAAAAAAACTAATGTAGTTAAGTAAAATCCTTTGGAATGGTAATTTTAATTCGACACGTGTATCTATAGTTTGACGATTCAGTGTCGATCTTACATTTATTTGATTCACCCGAGGTTGATTGTAATGTGTAAGGTTTCCTTGAGTAGGAAATGATGGCTTAATATAATTAGTAAATACATTTGTTTGATTCAGCTGAGGTTGATTGTAATGTGTAAGGTTTCCTTGTGTAGGAAATGATGGCTTAATATAATTAGTAAATACATTTGTTTGATTCAGCTGAGGTTGATTATAATGTGTAAGGTTTCCTTGTGTAGGAAATGATGGTTTAATATAATTAGTAAATACATTTGTTTGATTCACCCGAGGTTGATTTGTAATGTGTAAGGTTTCCTTGAGTAGGAAATGATGGCTTAATATAATTAGTAAATACATTTGTTTGATTCCACTGAGGTTGATTTGTAATGTGTAAGGTTTCCTTGAGTAGGAAATGATGCCTTAATA
>NW_013674733.1:0-10565 GCF_000517525.1 Limulus polyphemus
TATCTGACCGAACCGCCCCCCAGTGGCATAGCGGTATGTCTGCGGATTTATACTGCTAGTAACCGGGTTTCGATACCCGTGTTGGGCAGAGCACAGATAGTCTTTCGTGTAGCTTTGTGCTTAATAACAAACAACAACAACAACATCTACCAAACACCGATCTCTGTTAGATGAGTTTATAGTAAATGAACCGACGCAAATAGCTCCAAAACTGACTTTATAAAAGTCTTCCCTTTGTTAAATCGTGGAATCATAGTTCATACCAGTGATCAGTTTATCATTACTTGATAGATGTTGATTCCTTGGAATAAAGATTGATCATCTTCTAGCGAGGAAGAAAAATAAAAGTCTATAATTTTGAAATGCAAATAGTGAAGTATCTGTAAAGTTTCACTATATATATATTACCTCTCGCAACCGCCATCCGAAGTCATACATTTAGCTACATTAACCTCAACAGTTTTATCTTTCCCTGCTGGAGGAATGTTTCACTAAACACTCCCTAGAATGGTATAAACTAAAAACAATATTGTAATGACAAATTAACTAACTTATCAAGTGTATTTTAGTGAAAAACTGTATGTAGACTAGTGTCTCATTCTCTGTGCGATACTTTTTTGTTTCAGCAAAACAAGGAAGGAATGAGAGAAAAGTTTGAGTATTTGTGCCCTCTGCTGGACACTTTGGGAAACGCATATACTTCTACTAATCCGAATAGCAGTCATTTTGTGAAAATTTTAGAAATTACATTTACTAAAACTGGCAAAATAACTGGAGGTAAGAGACGTTTCATTTACTCATTTGTTTTTTGTAAATATACACTTGAGGTTTCTTCAGCAATATACAACAATACACAGTACAGCTACGAAGTGGCATATTTTACGACGGAATACATTACAAAAATTTTTTTACGTTTATTTTTGGGTTAATTTAGTTGTTAAATGCTAAACAAATTGTCTCAGTAAATGGCATGCAACACTGGTGGAAAGTTATTTTTGTAGAACAAAATATGCTTTGCTTATATTAAAATACTAAATATTTGCTTGGAGCAGCGTTTCCAAAACTTTTTTGGCTACGGAATACTTTTCAGCTGAGAATAAGCTTACGGAACACTAGACACGTGAAATATCGGCGTATAGGGTATGTTGCGCGCGCAGCACCCTCTAGATTTGTATATTATTCCTTTATGTGTTTAATCAAATTACGTATTAATTAATTTTTACATTTTTATGCTTATAATATATTTTAGGTACAAACCTCTCCACTAAGATATTATGTAGAATAGATATGGCATCTTATATAATTCTTCTTCAATGTGAAATTGATATTATCTAATTCTAATACATAGTTAAATATTTCATAATAAGTTATGATCGTACAAAAAGTGTTAAATATTTTAGTTTGGGAAACACTAGCTTAGAGTTCCGTAAAAGTATAGCTTACTTCAGCAAAAAGTGCGTCTTTATTAACATATAGGACAAAGATTTTGTTTGTTGGTATATAATATAAATTAAAAACGACCTGTTAAATGTTGTTTTTCTATTACGCACTATTTTCGAAACAAATTCCACAGTTCATGTTGTTAGACTCCAAAGATGATTTAAATCGTCAAATAAATTTTTTTAAATTATTTTATCCATTACGATAGCAGATATTTTGCTGAAAACGTTTTCGAAGGTTGTAGAAATATGTACATTTATCAAATTTGAGATAATTTATGTAAATAACGCACCAAAGGAACATCATCAACACCTTAGAAGTTATTATGTTCAGATGAAACTTCTCAAGGATTGTTATGGGACAAACATCTTCCTACCACAACATACTCAGTATATGACGACATAATAATCACTAATTTTATGTAGGAAGCTGATGTCCACGTAGAGTTTGATTAAAGGTTTTTTTAAGAGCTACGATCTAAGAGTTATTTCATCAGCTTTCAGAGAAACTTGTCATAGCGGAAATTGTATTGTCGCACAACTAGCGCGCATTCGTGGCAACCAGATTATGCGCGTTCGACAAAGGAGAAAATAGTTACAAAAGCAAGGAGGTAACAAAACATCTTGACTATGAAATGCGATTATCCTCAGTACGTTACTACTACAGTGAGTATAGATTATATCTCAAGATACTACAGTGCAGCGATTAGGCAATACATCTTAAGCGTTCTCGTGACACATCTTTTATATTTGTGATACGTTTATAGTACTTCCTAATACTCTACACATGCACTAATTATATAAGTGATGCATTAAACTGGGGGACCATGAGATATTAGAATTTTTAATAATTCCAAAATCTAATAAACAATTAACAAATATATTCACACACACACACATATATATATATATATACATACTTCTATGAGTGCGTGTATGTATGTGTATGTAGTGACAAATACATGCAATTTAACAATACCGGTGCACATCTGTGGCAAAACTAGTATAAGTTAGTTAAGTAAGGTAACTGAAAAGTTATATAGTTAGATATTAAGTTCCTTTATTGCCACAAAAACAAGAGAAAAGTATAGAAAAAGAGCAAGTATATCACTTTTTGTTACAAGAATAAATTTCACCCTTTTAAACACATATCTCTCTTTTTTTACACTACAGTTATTGATATTTACTTTATTTCTTATGAAGGAAACCATCTTATCAGATAATTTGACAACAAGAAAGAGTTTTTAATGTTTTTATTCTACTAAAGTTCTCATTCATTTTATTAGGCCTAAAACGAAAGTCTTATGTTAATGCCACTGCTTTAGTATTGTGTTGTATATTGTAGTTATTTAACTTTAGTACTTATAGCATCAAGAGAATAAAACAAATATACATCTTTTGCAGCCATCCTTTTTACATTTTTACTGGAAGCAAGGCGACTTACGGACATTCCAAAGTGAGTAAAGACTAGCCTTTGCATAAATTTATCATTTTATTTTGAATTCAAAAATCACACATCGAGCTCTGTCACGGTTAACGGAATATCAGGTAAATTTCATACTCATCCACCAAAATAGTTACAATTATATGGGTGATGTAACGTTACTTGCTTGGTCATTGCTTTTTTTTTACTATATGCGCATAATGAAAATATTATGCCTTTTCTTTTTTGCAGGGGTGAAAGAAATTTTCATGTGTTTTACTACTTTTATGAGGGACTACGATCCGAGGGAAGACTAAAAGAATTTGGACTAGAAGAAAAGAACTACCGTTACCTACCGGAGTTAAAATCTTCCAACTCCTCAGAGTATGTTAAAGGATATCAACAGTTCTTGAGAGCATTAACTTCTTTGGCTTTTACAGAAGAGGTAGGCCTAACTAGATCTGTATTATTAGTCACTAATATTGTAGATTATGTCAATAATAACAAATCGTAACCTTCGCATGGAATATATGTTTTAACAAAAAAAATTAAATATTATAAGAAGTTAATGTAAAAAAAATATTGAATGTCTTTAAGGGTGTCTAAAGAATTATTAAATTCATCAATTCGGTATGAAACTAATTCTAAAAATGAGAAAATACCAATCGCAAATTTAAAAAGTTGTTAACTAAACAATTAAAAATACTAGCATGGAATATGAAATTAGATCAATTTGTGTTATTGTTAGCACAAAGCTATAAAATGGGTTTATCTGTTCTCTTCTCACCACGGGTATCTAAACCCGATTTTTAGCATTATAAGCCTCAGACGTACCGCTGAGCCACTGAGGATTGTATAAAAACGGATATTATTATCTGTATTTCATTATATCCACGACTGAAATTATTGACACATCCTGAATATCTTAAGATTTATGAAGTCTTTGAGAAACTATTTTAGAATAGATTAATTTGGACAATGGAATTGTGTATTTACAAAAGTGCGAATATGTTTAGTAAAAGCCATTTTTTTTAGAAATAGTACTCTAACTGGCTCTATGAACAATTATTGTAAAATAGAAATATTTTAACTCATTGTAACTTGTATAGTTTCGCTGATATCTAATTATCCAAGTGTATTAACAGGAAATTTTCGCCATTCAGAAGGTATTAGCAGCCATTTTGTTACTAGGAGAAACAGAGATTCAAAACAGTGCAGGTGAGTTAATTTTATTAATTTGTTGTTGTGGCTGAATTTCGAGCAAAGCTACTTGAAGGTTTTCTGCGGTAGTCGTGCTTGATATAAAAATGATAGACTACAGGGAAGGCACCCACTGCCAATTCTTGGGTTACTCCAATGGAAGAATTGGATTTGACTGTCACTCTTACAAAACACTCCTAGTTCCAAAGTATGGAGAGTGGTTTATTTTTAGAGTGGTAACTAGGCGCGAACCACGAAAGCTAAAATATATAGTCTGGCATACTAACCAGTGAGCCATGCTTGGGTTGTGCAGGTAAGAATTTATTGTTTCATTATTGACAAGCACAAAACTACATAATAGGATAGTTATGCCAATCGCGGGTATCAAAATCAGATATTTAGCGTTATAAGCCCTCCAACATAACGCTGAGCCACTGGTGGCCAGGTAGGAGTTGAGGAAACTCGACTGATATTAACTGCTTTTTCTTACGTTATATTCACGAGCTAGAGCATAGATGTCAGTAGAATCAATTATTGTTCACTGTTTGATCTTAACTTTGTTAATATTGGTTGTTTTTGTATGTTAATTGTGTAAAGAACAAAGACTAATTTTGATGAAAGTTCCTTATTTACTCAAAAATAAAAGTGTCAATAAAAGTTTCGTTTTAGAGCTTAAGCCTTTTTTCACCTTTGTTGTCACGAGAAATTCATAATATTAAAGTCATACATCAAGATCCTTTTTTTTTTTAAACTTAGCATTTAAACTTTTGGGTGCAGAATCAAGCGAACTAGAGAACACTTTAACTCAAGACGTCAATGCACGAGATGTCTACGCTCGAGCTATGTATCTCCGTTTGTTTTCTTGGATTGTTGCAGTGGTGAACAGACAGTTATCATTCTCGCGCCTTGTGTTGTAAGTAAACAAAAACTCTACGAAGTAGTGATAATGTAGATGATTAAAAGGAAATTGAGAAACTTACAATTACTCAATCATCGGAAAATACAAGTTTGGTGTTCATGTTAAAAGCTGTATTTATTCAAATAAACTTATGTAAGGAACAAAGACATTCTCCGTAAAAAATAAAATAAAAATCGCGGTTACAGAATAACAAATAACAGAAAGACACAATTTAAAATGGTGGGGAAATATATAATTTATACCTCATTGTGAAGGGTCTGCGGAACTTGGATCTACATATCTGTCTACATTATCTATATAATTTATACCTCATTGTGAAGGGTCTGCGGAAGTTGGATCCACATATCTATCTACATTATCTATATAATTTATACCTTATTGTGAATGGTCTGCTGGAAGTTGGATCTACATATCTATCTACATTATCTAGATAATTTATACCTCATTGTGAAAGGTCTGCGGAAGTTGGATCTACATATCTGTCTACATTATCTTGTGCAATTTCTGTTTTCTATGAAGAAATACTTTGTTCCTTAAACTAGTATTTGTTTATTTTCAAAGGTTTGGTTTGATTGCGTTTAACAGTGCTCCCCCTCTTTTGATGTAAAAAAAAAGATTACTTAACTGTATCTCCTGTTATATATGTATTTTGTATTATGTATAATTTATGATGTTTAACACAAAAATACGGAAAATTAGGAAATCGTCCGATTATGGAAGCGCTTGTTAGTGAACAAAACGAAGTATTACTACTTAATTTTCATATTTGGCATATAACTATGAAAAATACCTAAAGTCAAATAAGAAATTTCTTAATTGACAATCTGATGTTAAAGTCAAAACTGTGATTTCATTATGCGTGTCTAGAATAAATTTACGGAATTTTATATTAATGAAAAACAAACAAGAAAAATTCATCACCTACATCATATTGGCAATATTTTCCGAGATAGCTTTATTTACTACTATATGTTTGTTAGAAAGCTGAAAAAAATTTAGATGAATTGCTTGTGTGTATTTTAATCAATAATTTGTTTGCTGATAGTGGAATATGTTTTACGTCATATTTCGTTTTACTAACCCTTTTTTCAAACATCCTTTTTTAGTGGTGACGTTTATTCTGTGACAGTAATTGACTCTCCTGGCTTCGAAAATGGACTCCACAATTCCTTGCATCAACTCTGTGCTAATGTTATCAGTGATAATCTACAGAATTATATTCAACAGATCATTTTCTTTAAGGAACTGGTAAAAAATAACACAGCAAAGATATTCGTTTAGTTGAATTACTGCGATAAAATGTGTTGTTGTTTTTCTCTGTAATATGAAATCTTTTGTGAAAAGAATATCAGAAAGAGTCATCCAGATCCCTAATAATTTGTATTGATTATCAAATATTATTAAAGTAATTGCAATACGAAATAATACAATTAATAATTTTGTGGAACGGGAGCATTTCATAAATATTTAAACCTCACTGTTAACGCAAAAGTTAAAAATGAATTATGAAACATTAGAATGAAAAATTAAGGACCTTTTTAACTATATTGTTGCGTAGCAGTTCATGTTTTGGTTACTGTAAAAATAAACATATATATACATATATCATAATTAAGACTTTTGTGAATATGTTTACATTAGGCTCGTTAGAGATTGCTAGTGATTTTGTTTTGTCCATAATTACCCAATGATGCTTCAAGATGTGATATTTAAATAGATAGATGTTTCTAAGGAAAATTTCTTTTGTAGGAGGAATATGGGGAAGAAGGCGTAAATGTTCCTTTTAACTTAGAAGGAGGGGTTGACCACAGGACTTTAGTGAATAAGTTGATGGACAGTGGTCAAGGTTTACTAACTGCTATAAGCAAGGTGACACAATACCAAAGAAAAGGAGAATCCGGATGGATGGGTGAGCTTTACTTATCAGTATATTATACCTGGACTTGTACTTATACTTTTGATCAGTATATTATACCTGAACTTGTACTTATACTTTTGATCAGTATATTATACCTGAACTTGTACTTATACTTTTGATCAGTATATTATACCTGGACTTGTACTTATACTTTTGATCAGTATATTATACCTGGACTTGTACTTATAATTTTGATCAGTATATTATACCTGGACTTGTACTTATACTTTTGAAACACGCTGTTCTTTTAATTTGTGATTTTTACTAAAATGTTAGCTTTTATTGTGTAATTAGTCGAGAAAGAGGATGAGTTTTATTATATTATATTAGCGAGGATTAAACTTTTTTGAAATTGTGTAATTTAGTCGGTATTCTAACGTTTTTAACAATATGTGTAAGTTAGAGGATGATGTAAGTTACATATACACGTATTATTAAGTAACGGTACACGTTTTGAAAAGTTTGTTACAAGCTTGTATCATAAGTTTAAAAGATGTAGGCTATTAGCCGTGGATACAAGATTAATGCAACTGTACGATTTTGAAAATGAGTCATTAGCACAGGACAAGAAAACCCTTGTATTAGTCGGTGATATAATACGAGTTTGTGAAAGATATTTGTTAGACAGGTTGTAAGTTTGTGATATAATACGAGTTTGTGAAAGATATTTGTTAGACAGGTTGTAAGTTTGTGATATAATACGAGTTTGTGAAAGATATTTGTTAGACAGGTTGTAAGTTTGTGATATAATACGAGTTTGTGAAAGAGATTTGTTAGACAGGTTGTAAGTTTGTTATATAATACGAGCTTGTGAAAGAGATTTGTTAGACAGGTTGTAAGTTTGTGATATAATACGAGTTTGTGAAAGAGATTTGTTAGACAGGTTGTAAGTTTTCTGTTTTTGTATCATTAATTGTGTACAAGGTTAAAATTCTACGTTATAACATTATTAATGTTACTTCCCATAACCAATGGCGACGCACAGTTTAACCTAATGTTAGACGAACATCGATGTATGTAATGATTAGAAGCATTAGCTGAAACAAGATAGAAAAATTAAAAGACAAAACTATTTTTGAAAACTCTAATATTTGTTAAACCTGTTTTTGAAGATTACTTTAAATTATTATTTGATAATATGCGCACAGTAAAATATACATTAAACATTTATTACCTCTTCAAATGAATAGAGTAGTTGCAACTGTCCATCAGCGCCACAGTGTGAACAGTGTCTGAATCATCAAATAATCACCCAAACTTCGAGCAACGTTACGTTTAGACTTGGTACATTACTTGTTGTAAAGTTATATAAAAGCCGTTTCTAAAATCAACCAAATACAAAACGTACCTATACATTTTTTTCTCCTTGTTGTATATATAATTTTTAAGTAACTTTTCTTCAATCTGTGTATTGGTTATCATTTTAAACCTCCTCCCCCAAAAGAAAATTATTACCAGATTTTTGATCGAGTTAAAAGTTCCAAAATACAGTAAATCTATAACAGGTTGATAGAAGACATAAAAGGTACTTATATATATATAAGATTGATCCCAATTTATACTAACAATTTATCTGTGTTAATATGGTAGCATATTGCTACAGATAAGAGTCGTGCGCCACGGGTGACATACATATTTAGTTCATGATGAATTTCCAAACATTCAGCAAAGATTTATATGGATCGAAAAATATAACAGTCCTTTTCGAGGCAGGACATTTTTATAGGAAAACTGTTAAACGATGTCGAACCAAGATATGCAACATTTCAGAGAAATTTACTTTGGAAGCGGAAAGAAAACGTCGCACTGCAAAGTATTTTGGACAGCAACAATTTCCAAAACCAGACATGAAGCCAATTCAAAACAACACTCTTGTCTGCAGTTGCGATGAAGCTGGATATATCTGTTGGAGTTTCAACTTCAGTCATTGTTTAACGACACCAACAGATATATCCAGTTTCAACTTCAGTCCTTGTTTAACGACACCAACAGGGATATATCTGTTGGTGTCGTTAAACAAGGACTGAAGTTGAAACTGGATATATAGTTTCAACTTCAGTCATTGTTTAACGACACCAACAGGTTTAACGACACAACAGATATATCAGCTTCAAAAGGACTGAAGTTGATAAAGTCTCACAAACAAAAGGTTCACAATCTTCCAGCCACATCTCAAATCTAACGGCTGTTTTCTTAAGGAAACTGAAATTACAGTAATTGTATTCGTTTTAACTTTTAAGTCTCTCATCTCCAATGGACCTATACACGCTATTGGAAGGTGACACCCGTATCCAATGGAAGGTCATTAGAAATTTTTCCGATATGTAATATAAGATTGAACTCGCCATCCTTGTCGGAAGCTTATTACAATAGAAACTGCAGTATCGCGCAGTAGTGGGTAACCATGACCATCATGCTGAGCACGATTGACGATAGAGACAGATATTTGTATTTGTACGAAAATAGTACTTATGGGACTAAAAAAAATAGATTGAATGTCACACTTATAACGCATCCACAGCTTAAATTGCGGAAAATATGTTGTGGTATCGCACTGACGAAAACCTGGTTCACCAGCTCCGAACTCCAGAGCTTTACCACAAAACCAAAGACACAAGACCTGAAATATCATTTCGAATAACCACTATCACTTAACATAATTTTATGAAAATGTTTTATTAGTTGAGAAATAAGCTCTGTGGAAATATATTATTAACAGCGATATCACCAGAGTACAAGTTTTATGAGCGCATGTTATTTGTCAGTGATAAATTTACTTTTAAAATGAAAGTATTTTTTTAGCAGCTAGTGTTAGGCCTAACGAAAGTGTTGTAGTAGCCATGGGAGGCAATTTTATTGAAACTAGGGAGTTAACGAAGGTGTAAGTTGATATTTCCGGTTAACCCTATGCAGTCAAGTAGTATGTGCATATCTTATAAAAGTGTGTTACAAGCTGATAAGTTTAATTAGAATGTTTTGATTGTCAGGAAAGTAACTTCTTATGGAAGTGTTTTATCGACCAAAGGTATACATTATTTCAAAGTTTATTCATAACAGCTGTATAAATTCTATATATCTATGCAACTAACCAATGAATTTGAAGCTGGTGGAATAAGTTTAATTTAAGTTGTTATAGTGAGGTACAGTTTTTATGAAGAACGTGTTATTAGCTTAGGTTTCATATTTTCTATATGGCGTTATCATCTGAGGTAGTGGTGTAGCCAAGTACGAAAGTCTGGGTATGCCTGGGTTTATAATGGACGGGCAGGAGGTGTACAAACCCTTAGAGGCAAGTTTCAGGGAGCTAAAAAAATAGCGCTACGCATGACGTATTCGGATGTGGGAAACATTAAGTAGACTTTGATTGAGTGGACGGGCCGTGGTTCTCCCAGGCATGACTTGAGAGTATATGGTTTAGGAATGATTGACATTAGTTGAGAATATATATTTCATGAAAGTGTTAAGGTGTAAAGGTATACCTATCACGAAGTTGTTCTGTTATAAGGGGATATATATTTCATGCAGTTGTATTGTTAAATACAGGTATATGTTTTATGTAGTTGTATAGTAGTAATGTTATATGTTTTATGTAGGTGTTTAATGGTGCTGTTATATAGGGGTATATGTTTTACGTAGGTGTGTAATGGTGCTGTTATATAGGGGTAT
>NW_013674733.1:11559-12632 GCF_000517525.1 Limulus polyphemus
CGAGTATTGGAAGGCCTACAATGGAGGGTAGCTCTAGTGTACCTGGACGATGTCATTGTATTTGCAACAACTTTTGACGATGAAATGTCCCGGCTGGAGGAAGTATTCAAGCATTTGAAAGCAGCAAACCTCAAACTCCATCCCAAGAAATATCATTTGGTCCAGAAAGAGGTGCTTTACTTAGGCCACATTGTAAGTGAGAATGGTGTGCAAACTGATCATGATAAGGTGAAAGCAGTGCGTGACTGGCCAACACCAGACAATGTGGGAGAGCTAAGAAGTTTCTTGGGACTCTGTACTTATTACCGGAAGTTTGTGAAGGACTCTGCAACTATAGCTGCTTCACTACATGATTTGACCAAAAAAGGCCAGAAGTTTGAATGGACAGTTTCTTGCCAGCATTCTTTCAAGACGTTGAAGGAAAAAATTGGCCTCTGCTCCACTTTTAAAGCTTCCAGATCCCTCACTGCCGTACATACTGGATTGTAATGCTAGTAATGTCGAAATTGGAGGAGTGTTGTCTCAGAAAGTGGGCGAAAACGAACATGTGGTGGCCTACTTCAGTAGGGTTTTGAATAGACCAGAGAGGAACTACTGTGTAACACGGAGGGAACTTCTTGCTATAGTAAAGAATCTGACATATATCCATCCTTACCTCTATGGTGTAAGGTTTACCATCAGGACAGACCATGCTGCGTTACGCTGGTTAAGATCATTAAAGAACCCCGAGGGACAACTAGCACGTTGGATCGGAAAAATAGACCAGTATAATTATAATATTGAATATAGAGAAGGAAAATTCAATGGTAATGCTGATGGACTGAGCCGAAGACCCTGCAAAAATGACTGCAGACATTGTTGCAAAAGAGAGGTTGAACTAACCAGGTGCCATCAAGCTGGAGTCAAGCAGACTGAAAGAGTTGATGATGGTGAAGTGGAACCAAATATAGATATCAAGGCAGAACAGGAGGAAGACCAAGATTTGAAGCCAATAATTGATTTTCTACAAGCAAGGGTTTGCACCCTGCTTGGGAGAAGGTGTCTAACTTAATCCCTGTGACAAAGAACTATTG
>NW_013674733.1:13431-14098 GCF_000517525.1 Limulus polyphemus
TTTCAAGAAAACCTGCAACAATGGCAGCTCGAACAACAAAATAAACAAGAAGAGAGATTACAGCAGTTGTTAGAGGAAAAAAAAAAGAAACAAGAAGAGAGACAACAGCAGTTTCAAGAAAACCTGCAACAATGGCAGCTCGAACAACAAAATAAACAAGAAGAGAGATTACAGCAGTTGGTGGAGGAAAAGAAAAGAAACAAGAAGAACGAGAAAATAAACATAAAAAGAAACAAGAAGAGAGACAACAGCAGTTTCAAGAAAACCTGCAACAGTGGCAGCTCGAACAACAAAATAAACAAGAAGAGAGATTACAGCAGTTGTTAGAGGAAAAAGAAAAGAAACAAGAAGAAAGATTACAGCAATGGCTAAATGTGAGCAGACACTTAAGGAAGGGGCATTGTTGGGTGTGTGCCAGGAGGTAGAGCCAGTCAATGTTAAAGCAAGAAATACAACCATAAAGAAAGGACATACACTCCCAGAACATTTAACTGACTTTTATAAGAACAGCATAGTCCATTTGTCATCATCACAGGCTCTTCAGGTTAGAGAACTTTTGGCGAATTATGAAGACGTCTTTTCGAAAGGAGATCACGACCTCGGATGCACAAGAATAAACACAGGCAATCACCGTTCAATAAAGATCCCTCCAAGGAGAATAGCTCCA
>NW_013674733.1:15066-24614 GCF_000517525.1 Limulus polyphemus
GTGTCGGGAGATTACTAGATATAGTGAGTTTTGTATATATAAGACCGGCCACGAAGCGACGCAGGAGATAATGAGTAATTGAATGTATGCGGACAAAATATTGTTGGCCACGTGAGACGTAAGTGATAGCGTTGTTGAAATTAGGTATATCGTAAAATTGTATTCGGAAAGAATAAACCAGTTTTATTTAAAAAAGGATTTGTGTCGCTAAAGTTTCGTCGGAACGAATTTGAGGAAAATTAATTAACAAACGGAGACGTAACAATATGTTTTATGTAGGTGTGTAGTGGTGCTATTATATAGAGGTATATGTTTTATGTAGGTGTGTAGCGGTGCTATTATATAGAGGTATATGTTTTATGTAGGTGTGTAGCAGTGCTGTTATATAGAGGTATATGTTTTATGTAAGTGTGTAGCAGTGCTGTTATATGGGGTATATGTTTTTATAGGTGTGTAATGGTGCTGTTATATAGGGTATATGTTTTGTGTAGGTGTGTAGCAGTGCTGTTATATAGGGTATATGTTTTATGTAGGTGTGTAGCAGTGCTGTTATATAGGGTATATAGGTGTGTAATGGTGCTGATATGTAGGGATCTGTGATATATGAATGTTTTTTACTAGCTGAAAGTATATTTATTAAAAGCGTTTCTTTTATTAACCGAAAGTATATATTTTTTACATAGTAGTATTTATCATGGGGCACATGTTTTTTGAAAAGCTACACAATGTGTTATTTGTGCTCTGTCCACCGCTGGGAATCAAACCCTTGATTTTAGCTATGTAATTCCTAAGATTCACCACTTACGCAATGGGAGGACATTAGTCAGGGTGACTATAATTTATTCATGATTGAAACTGTTTTATTTTTACAGAGAGTCTTCAGGAAGCAGACTCTGAAGAATTGGTTGAATTCTCTAATGTAAACGGAAAACCTATCGTTTCAGTAAAACACATTTTTAGAAAGGTTTGTGGTGATTTTTTATGTTAATAGTATCATTTTTGTCGTATCGTAACTGTAACGTTTTAGAATAGTCGTTCTTTCTTGAAATAAATTTTACCCCCTTTACGACCTTAATCCTAACTAATTTGGTGTCGGCCGGTTCTAAGCCAAGGATTTTTACAACTGGGTGGCTGGCAGCATGTTCGGTAACAGGGCTTTGAACTCGCGATCCAAGCGCCCTAACTACCAGGCCCTTGGAATGTGTATTGGTGTTTAGTTATTAAAATAACTGTATTATGTTCTTAAGCTATGGCTAAACACATCTCGCTTATTTTGTTTTGCTGTATGACTGCTGTAACGTGGATGCATTCTTTAATAGAAGAAACAAAATAATCCAACGAGAAAACATAAAAATCTGATATACAATGTTTGAAAATATATTTAAAATACTTACGCAAATGCTCCATGTTGGAAGTATACTGCCTTGAGAAACTTCAACATTCACTATTTTCCAAGATATATATATATATATATATGTGTGTGTGTGTGTGTGTATACAACTTGTTTTACCAGAGCTACCATTATCTGAAAACTTAATGGTATTTATAAGGTAGGTATTTCTTTATGAGTAGAGAATTAGGAATTCACTTTAAGATCATCAGAACATGATATTTATACAACTATGCTACCGACAAATAACACAGCCATGAGAATTTAAACTTTATAAAAGTTGTTTTGGTTTTAACAACGGATTTTCCATAACTGAGCTACGCAGATTTCGAAAATAATATTCATTTTTTATCACGTATTTTTTCAAATCGGGAAGAAAAAACTCTTACTTAGATCAAATTATTATTTCGTTTACTATAATTAACATTTTATATTATTATGTTTGTGTTCTAGAACGATCGATAAGACTCTCACGTCGCGATTGGTCTAGAGCTGTGTTTCTCAACTTTTTTTTGCCCTTTTGAGTTTGATTTATATCTGTGGCCCCACCCTTCGTAGACGCTGTTACTTAGGGAAAAAGTTACTTCATTTTAACACTGTTGATTTATAATATATTTATAATATTATAATATTATTTTTACAATATTGTATTGTTTTTAAATATTTTGTTTATAACATACTGCTTACTTATACAAGTAAAAACTATTCTGTTAATCATTGACATTATATTCAGTGTGATTCTTGGGCCTCATGAACACTTGAAAGGCTTTGAATGTCCGGTTGCAGTGTCGTCAGTGGTAAGGGAAGATCACCTCTCTTCACAACATCAAAGCGGTTACGTATTTTTGATAGCAAATAAGTCACCCGACTAAAACCAGAGGCTTGCGATGGTTTTATTATCCTGAAATGTTTACATTTTCTGCAGTAATTCCTGTATGCTGAATCCAAAAATGATATCCATTTTTCTCCATCACGTACAGATTTTTTCACAAAACGCCATATGTACTTTTACATAAATGAATCATTTTCATTGAAATCGGGTCGCATTTTGTTATGCTTAAAATGTTGACAACTACTGGCTATAGATTTCTCTAAACCAGTGGTTCTCAACGTGGGCCACGCCATGTTTCTAAGGGAGCACACGTGAATGACGGAAAATTAGGGAGCCACAGTAACTTCTGAGTGGGCCACCGAAACTACACTGCCAGAATAAGATATTTAAAACTGAATCAAAGGCTCCCTTCTCCCCGTATCCCCCACAGCTCAGAAGTCAAATTACCAGACGCGACTAGTACTCGAGTAATAATCAAAATGTTTGTCTGGTATCTGTAAATGTTTTCGACTGATTCTCAAGAGCAGCACAATGATATAGCAGCCCAAGCTAGATTCAAACGTGACAAACATTATTTCCGGGTAAGTAGTGAAATAGCTAATAAATTTCCACAGCTCTGGGAGAAGGCAAAGTTGTATTTTATCACTTTTCCCACATCTTATCTGGTTGAAAGTGTAATCTTATAACAGTGTAACTACAAACTTACTGAGATAACGAAATTTACCCGAAAAGGTTTATAAATGAGAAAGTTATCCTGGTTTTAACATATCACTATGATCAAATATCGCTTCCGATTACGGGAAAAAATATTGTCGAAAAATACCTCTAGCTATTTTTTTTAGAAATCATTTTATTGAAGTTCTCTAACCAAACAAATAAACAGAAGCATTAAAGTGGAGATTGAATGATTTCAGGTATCTTATGATGCAACAGACTTGGTTAAGAAGAATGTCGAAGATAAAACGAGAGCTCTCACGTCAACCATGCAAAGATCTTGTGATCCCAGAATACGAGCGATTTTTTCTAGCGGTAAGTTGATAAAAAATCTATTTTGTAGAATTTCGCGCAAGGCTACTCGAGGGTTATCTGCGCAAGCCGTTCATACTTTAGAAGTGAGAGACTAGGGGGAAGACAGATAGTCAAAACCTCCCACCGCCGACTCAGAGTTACTCTAACTGAATAGTGGGATTAACAGTCACATTACAACGGCTCCTACATCTGAAAGGGGCAAACATGTTTGATGATGGAATTCGAACTCTCGACCTGCAGATTGCGAGTCGAGCTCCTAATCACTAGGCCTTCTAAACAAAAGTAAATTTATTGAGTAATAATATATTTACGTGTGGCATTTTGTTTTGTAAAAAAAAAAAAATATTTCTGACCAACAAATTATATAAATATTTAGAATTTTGGGCAAAGTCTGTAAAAAATCTTCATGTCGAAATTAATCTAATCAAAAACACCTTAGGTGTGAAAAAAAATGTGCGGCCAACAAAGGATTGAGTGTGCGACTTAAAGGAATGAAATCAAAACTGTCAGCCAAACTTATAGCATTGATAAGGATTTCACAGCAAATATTCATTAATTAGTTAGCTAGGCAGCGTATTTTGTTCAACTTGGGGCATGGTGGTGGGTATAACAAAAAACGAGGCCTGGCGTACTAATGAATGAATATTTGCTGTAAAATCCTTATCAATGCTATAAGTGTAAGTACCAGTTTGGTCGCTAATTTTGATTTCATTCCTTTTTGGCCGCACGTTTTTTCACACCTAAGGTGTTTTTGATTAGATATTACGTCTTTTTGTCAATACACACCAACAATCCACAGCAAGTAAGAAAGTGACACTTGATAGTAACCCACATTAACTTTAGGATCGCAACTCTATTATACGAAAGAGACCTTTACTTTACAGAACCAACCAGATTCTTTAAAATATATGTTGGTAGTTTTCCTCTTTAAAAGAGTGTTAATAGCTTACTTTATAGCAACGCCATGGAATTTAGATTAACAGTTTCTTGTCATCATCCCCATGCTAATTTATGCTAATTGCTTAAGCTAATATCACATGACGCTAAACGCTCTTTAATTATGATAATTTTATAAAATTTAGTAAACTTCAGCTTAAAAGTTGACAATGAATAATCAATAATAACTGTCCACCCGTATAATTCTTTTGAAAACATGAGCTAGAAACAGTTAATCTAGTTTGCTTGGCCTAACCAATACTTATGTATCTGTACGTCTTTCACCTTATAATTTTGCTGCTCTAAGTCAGCCGTCTTTAATCCCAATTACAAAAAACTAAAAACGGTCCACTTTAACTTTTAGGTGAAGCTGTAATAAAAATGTTAGACCGATAGCTCACGTGACCTTTTGTGTAGGGGTGCGCAAAAATGTTCGTTAAATGTGAGCGGTTTTTGTTGAATAACTTTGTACATGTGGTTTATATTTACACCAAATGAGACTCTTAATTGTAGGTAAAGTTAAATATGTTTTTCTATCAAATAAAGTCTCCGTACTTTTGGTGCGAAAAAAAAAAGAGGAAGAAACTCAATTAAAATTGGAAACGTTACATCAGGTACTTCTTAATGGATTGTCTTGAAATCTGATATTTGAAGTAAGAGTCAAGTAGCGCACATCCACTGAAAATATGTGATAATTGGGATTACCACAGATTACACAAAATCGCTAAATTATCATTCCTGTTTAATTTTTTTTGTTTGAATTTATGCACAAAGCTACACAATGGGCTATCTGTGCTCTGTCCACCACGGGTATCGAAACCCGGTTTCTAGCGTTGTAAGTCCGCAGACATACCACTGTGCCACTGGGTGGCTCCTGTTTAATAACACACAGTTTGTCCTGCAGCAAGTTGTTCTGGCCGCACGATACACTACTGTATGTCTTGATTGTATTCAAGGTGTCTTTAGATGGCTTTATTTTCTGTCATCTAAGAAGGAAACGCGTTTCTTTCTGTGTTTTTTTTTTGCTGTCATGTTTGTGCGCGCAACAATGTCGCTTCCGTGGTGTCATATTTTAGATATCATAACGTAAAATATAGAAGATAAAATAGGTCGTGAATTTTATAAGAATGGGTCTACTGTCTTTTCACGTTTTCTGTTTTATTTTATTCATTGAGAATAATGAATTATTAATTACTGTCACGAATAAAGGAATCTTGATAGAATTGAAAATTATAAGGTACGTTGATAAAAGCATCCTTTTTTAGTTTATAATGTAAGGATTAATTTAATAACGACCATATTAAAAATTAATTGTTTTTGTAGAAAGAAAAACTGACTTACATAGCTTTTTAACAAATATTAATTTCCGGATGTATTTTGAAAATATGTCAGTCAGTTATATCTGTATTTAATTTTATTCATGTCTAGGATAAAACCAGGATTCACGTGTAGTTTTCTCAAGAGTATGGGAATATAAAGTAAACTGTTTAATTGACGCTGTTAACTATTGAGTGATGCAGGTTTTAGTAAGTAGGGAGTGGATTGAATGATTTCATTAGAAACACGTTTGCACATTGTAGTTGGGTGCTGGTTAAAACGTCAGGTGCTTAAATGTACGCCCCCCCCCATTACGTTCCCATGCATGACAACTATTGCATCCAAACTAAGAAAAGTGTTATAAACTGTTATTGAGGCCGGTTCAAATCAGTTTTACAAATTTTCCGTACATGAAATTCACTGATAATTAAAATTATCACAACACTTCATTACAATATGGTTCATAACGTGTTTTAGTTGCATCAATAAGCCAATAATGCTGCACCACCATTATTTTTATTACTGTAATAAGATTTTAAAAGGGCAGGTATGAGCATTGGGCTCTACTTTTTGTCATATAATCTCAAGTTTTATCCCCCTTTCCTTAGTATGCTAATCTTCTATTATTCTATTTATACCACAATCTAAATTATAACCACTTTTATATTCCAAGTTTTAAGAATCTGGAAGAAAGAATGCTTAAGCTAGGAAAATAAATACTGTTGGTTTGTAAAAATATTTAAAAATAAAAGTTTGTTTCATATAGAAAACCCGAGTCCATTCCTGAGCAGTCCCCGAAGATCATCTATTCAGGTAATGTTTATTATTTTCATTACTTATTAACTAATTCTGAGCAAGCGTTTAATTTATGATTGTTTTGGGGATGGAGGGGGGGGGTGAGAAGCTTAACAGGCCCTTAAACAAATAAAAATGTTCATAGCTAGTGAGCGATGTGAATGCAGGGGCTGACTTCGCACATTTTAAGATGTTTGTTTGTAGTTATGCACAAAGCTACACAATGGGCTATCTGTGCTCTGCCCACCACGGGTATCGAAACCCGGTTTCTAGCGTTGTACGTCCGCAGACATACCACTGTGCCACTGGGGGGGGGGGGCATTTTAAGATATGATTTACATATGCCAATGCAGTGCCATGTTGCTGCAGATGTGAATTATGGCAACGTGGGCGACATATTTGGCACCTTTATATTTGATTCGCGGCAGGTTCTTGGACATTCGAAAGTGCAATGCCGTTAGGGTATCCTTATGGCTGCATGATTATATGCTATAGGCTTTTCCCAGGAAGAACATTCGTCTAGTATATTGTTTAAAAATAGTAAAGCCAAAGGATACAACATTTCAAACAAAGGGGTCTTGTGTACTCTCCATGAGAGCGGGAAATCGAGCACAGCAGAGTGTTTAGGTGAGAAACGTACTCAGACCCCATGCACCATGCAAGTCAATTTGAACCAACGCCCTTGTACGCAAAATGAAGGCTACGGTTACAAAAGAAATACATCTGACTCCACCAAAACAAGAATAACATTGCAATGAAGTTTTGCATATCTCTTGATACCGTTAACCAAACGAAGTAAGAAACAAGGGTTTGAAGCTAGAAAGTTCTCAAGCCTCTAGTCACCTCGAACTCATGAGAAAGGTAGCTAAAGAAACTGGAATCACGGCAATCCCAGTTAATCACATACCTTCAAATTTCTATTGCAGCTTTAGTGGGCTATTGTGCCGCTATTTTGCTTAAATGAAGCCTTTGAGACCTACGTACAGAACGGGTCTGTGGAAAGTTTATCAAGAGTAGTGGCCTAAGATTGACCTCGCTGCCCTTCATAGAAGCTCGTTGCAATGGAAATTACGTTGTTGTACAGTAGTGGGTGATCATGGCTATAAGTCTAAGCCCAGTCGATGATGGAAGATTAATCCAAGGGGTGGGTAGCACTTGGATCATCGTTCTTATAGAATACTATATATCCACAATACTGCGGACACCTAACACTATAACTAATAAATAAACAGTGAAAGCTCGTTGCTGTTGTACAGTAGCGGGTGATCATGGCTATAAGTCTAAGCTCAGTCGATGATGGAAGGATTAATCCAAGGGGTTAAGAAATAGTTAAGAGATAGTTAAGAAATGGACGTAGAAGAAATTTTTTCAAATGCAGATAAAACAAAACAAAAAACGTTTCACCTTCCGCATTGATTTCTATCGTTTTTCAATAATACTTTGAATACTGCGGACACCTAACACTATAACTAATAATTACACTGAAATTTACCAAGAGTCGTTGGTAAACTTTAAACATGTGATTATGTTCCTTAGCCAATAGAAAATCGTTAGTTCTATTTTAACACGTCCCTCAAGAGCCAAGGAATGTCTTTACTCTACGATTTGTTGAATATTAAAAATAAATTTAATCCGGAAACTTCCAAAGAGGGTGGTTTTGGACGTACATTTTCGAGACAAGTCTTCATTTGTTAATTGATAAATCTGTAAGTGAAATACAGCACCCTCAAGTCTCCATACTAGCTAGTACTAAGGTCAACCCGCTGGGAGTAAATTCAGTATATATCAATAAAACCATATTCTCAACATCATTAATTAAGCAATTGCTAATCTTTTATGCTTCTGCTATCATCTTTGTATGTTTAGCTTTCAATTGAGATACGAACGATTTCACCTGCGATTCGGTAGGGAAGGTCGAAGCATCACGATAGTCAACAGTTGGATGAGCACACAGAAATACTTTGAAAGCAGCTAAAGACATAACATTGTACCCGACTTGCTGTACAATATCTACCAAGGTTGTTCTAAACGTTCCTGAATACCTCTGCGTGTCATTTGGAAACTTTTATGCTTCTTGTGCTTGGCTGTTAAGCTCGTGATGCGCTAACGGATTTTAGTCACCTTACCAGTTCAAATCACTTTACGCAGCCCCAACGCTAAAAGTGTGGGTAAATGCCTTCTTTTTAGTCAATGAAAATGTCCAAAAAAATTTCAGAGACAGTTAGGTGTTTCTAGTATTCTAGTATTGTTCTAAAGCCTTTTGTTTTGTGAAACTTAACTAATCTGCTTCAGCTACATTTAGTTTTCCGTTTCGAAGGTTTTATTTCAGTTATAGCTTAGTTTCCATTTCGTAGGCTCACATATCTTAGGGAAAAAATAAAAGTGAACTGCTCCTGTACACACGAACTTTGTAAATCAAGACTTAAGTTAATACTTTTACAAAATTCATGTATCATTTACAGCAGCACTTAATTCGATGGCGTTATTTGTTAAATAATAATTTTCATCTGAAATTCAAATCCATGTTAGTTTATAACTCAGTGATATTAAAACTTACAATGACGAATATAACTCTTCATTGTCCAAAATTAAATTAACCTGTGTGCAACAACAGTAAAATTACCAGAAGCTAATTTAATACTTTTCAACCCCAAAATAATTAAACAATAATATTTAAGAAAAACAAAGCAACTTAAACACCTAAAGACAAACAAAAAAACAAACTACAGTGGTATCGTCTGTAACACACTTTACATTTTAATTTTTAAATCAAATTTTGTTTTATATTTTATAAATTCCCGTCATTCATGCTTAAAGCAATCTTATATTTTGATACATACATTTTTATTACACAATGAAAGAGAAAACGCATTCTGTTTATAATTGGTGTACTAAACAGTTTTCCTGTGTGTGTTTAAATTGCCGACTTAAACGTGTCATGGGAAAAGAAATAATATTTTATTCAACCTCGCTAAATGGAAAGATGTCTAAGCATTTTTTTATAGTATTAATAACTTCATTAATAATGGATGGGAATAAGAGTAAAACCACATGACTTTGTTTAATCAAGAGTGAGAACTTCACGTTTATAATTTCATTTTCTTCTGTTGATAAATAACTCTTAATGAACAGGTTACACCAAACTAAAATAGTTTTCACTTGGGGTGGTAATAAACGGCATTACTGTAGGGAAAGCTGTTTTTAAACTTTACTTATTTGGCTAGTAGTACGATCACTTCATATTGATGG
>NW_013674733.1:25614-27173 GCF_000517525.1 Limulus polyphemus
AAACAAATGTTGATATTAAAATAAATATATAATGACAAATTTGTTACACTATTACCTGAAGAATGGATTGAAAGAACTCTGAATTTAAACTTCAAAATGTACACTTCTTAATTAACTTTATAGAGAATATTGATCTAAACATACCGCATGCTACTTGACTTTCTGAAACACGATAACATTGATTTTCTGGAATATGATAACACTAACAGTACCCGTATATTTCTTTACTTTTTAAAGAATAATAATACTAAAAACCCCGTACTCTGCTTGCCTTTTTGGAAGGCAATAACACTAAAAGTTTTCCCACATATCTTGACTTTCTAGAGAATAATAATATTAAAGACCCCGTACACTGCTCGACATTCTGAAATATGATAAAACTAAAAAACCCCGTACACTTCTTGATTTTACAGAGAATAATACTAAAAACATTCTGGAATATCATAATACTAAACACTTTGTACAATACTTGATTTTCTGGAGCATGATAAAACTAAAAACCACAAGTAATTTTGTCGGACTTACTTTAAATTATATCATAAAATCAATCGTTTTTTATTCTATGAACATACATATAAGGAAATATAAAACTAAAATGATAAGTGTATAAACAATACGCGCTATGAAAATACACAAGTATTGTAACCTTCATAAAAAATCCCAAAAATGGAAATAATACAATTCAGTACTTTATTCAGGATTTTTAATTGTTTTCTGACATCACATGGTGATTAAAATATAATAGTGAAGTACTAATTATTATTGCTAATTTAAACGGCACCATTTAGTAACAAAAACAAAATATAAAAACTTTGAAAGGGTAAAATATTCGTTATTTTGGGATTGTTTGTCATGCAGGTGTTCCTGAAGTACTACTCTGAGGAGTATCTCTCACGTATTTACGAAACCCACATCAAAAAGATCGTCAAGGTTCAGGCCATTGCCAGGAAATACTTCGTCAAAGTTCGCCAGTCTAAGACCAAACCACACTAGATATCCTGTGTTGTTACAGTTGCGCCGTTTTCTTAGTTTCTACTAAAATATTTAAAAAACATCATGTCTTTATCTGTACTTCTATGCTTTCTGAAATGAAATTTAGCAATATTTTTCAAAAGATTTGAAATTTGAGGTTCACGTCTGTTTTTAGCATCATCTTCCAAATCTTACAGTAACTAATAAAATTGAATTAGACAAACGTAAATATATAACTTTATCGTCTATCCTAGATTATATAATAAACATATTTATAGTATTTGAATTATTAATATTGTCGTTAGCTTTTTATGTAGTATTAAGAACAAGACTTAAGTAAGGGTGTGTATTATGTAATTTTTGTGTTGATGAGTAATAAATTAGGTTTAATTATGTAGTACATGGTAAAATATATACACTTAAACTGTTTTATTTCAGTACCTAATGTTATAATATGAAATGAAATAAAGCAGTCATGGTAGCAGTGGCTGTTTGAAATAAAGATACAGTAATTAGGGAAGTGTATTAATCAATTAGTTAATTATTCTAATGTAAATACTCCTTTACTATCTTAACGCAAAAGAGAC
>NW_013674734.1:0-3903 GCF_000517525.1 Limulus polyphemus
TGACTAGCTGCCTTCCCACTGCTAAATTAGGGACGGCTAGCGCAGCTCGTGTAGCTTTGCGCGAAATTTATAACAAACAAACACTACTTTATAAAAAACTTAGAAAAAGATAGTCGAATGTATAAAGAAGTGAAAATTTTGAATTAGCTCACATTTATAGTATTTTGGGTATAGTACAAGAGAAATAGTCGAATCAACTGAATAGTATACTGCAGTTCTTTGCTTAATTGTTTTAAGTACTTTTAAATTCAATCAATCTGTTACACTGTTCTGTGTAGAGTAACAGTCTAGCTTAGTTTTACTTAGCTACTCCTTTGAAACAGAGAGAATGCGTTCACTGAAATGTTAAGGATAAAAATTCAGTTTCTAAATTTGTCTCATGTTGTATGAAAATAAGCCAAAATTAGTGTAGGTTTCGAACGTTACGACATTTTTGTTTAATAAGATTGATTGTGTTGAGGTTGAATGAATTCTGTCTGGTTTATAAAGGAATTTTGGTTAAATCTGTTTTGTAACTCTTGTAAGCTCTTTTTCTAACTCTAACGTCAAGAGCTGAAACTTTCCTGATTAAGGTGACTGTGCTGACGTTGTTGTAAAATTTAGCTCTTTCTTTGAAATGATTTCATTTTCAGTGGTTAAAAATCGTTCGCTTTTTTCATATCGTGATGTGATAACTAAAATGGTTCTTGTCGTGTGGGAAGTTGTGACTTAAAAATGAAACCTATTAAACTATTCTAAGTGATTGTTTCATAGAAACGAATGCCAGTTATTTTGTAATACACAGAACGACGAAAAGAAGAAATGGAGTAAAATAGAAGCGGATATAACAGTTGTTCTCTGTTTGTCAGTTTAATACATACGCTCAATGAACTAGTTGATGAACAAAATGCCATTAATATTTGTAAATTTTTTCACTCACTAAGTTTCTTTGTAGACAAAGGTAAGAATATAATTATCTACTATAGTAATGGTTAAACATAGTTATTTACATAGATCTTTTACAACTAAAGTTTAGTGAAGCAAATCATCTTATAAAGATAAATATTAAAATTAAATTATTGTATATTATTTGGAGGTTTAAATAAGCGTCCTTTTCAGGACGAATAGATTTTATACAAAACATTAATTATAGAATTGCTAATGATATTTGATTAATTATAGAATTATAATTATAATTACCATTATAATTATAATAGGTAATTATGAAAATGGTTAAGAAATAGTTAATATTGATTAATATGCCAGACTGTGTGAAGATCAACGGTTCGCATCTTCTTGATACAAAAAAAAAGCGTCCCGCACGTTGGGATCGTGGATGCGCTATAAATATGAGTTTGTGTCTGGCAGATTAAGATTATTCTCAAACTGAATGCCTTATGTCGTACGAATTATTTGTTGTAAGTATATATTCAGAAGATGGTCTTGGTTAAGAGACTATAGTGGGTTCTGTCTGAGCCAGAACTCTTTAAAACACACCTTTCCATCTACCTAACTATGATCCTCAGTTATTCACTATATATTCTAATTTTCGTTCGTATTGATTCTGATTTGAAATAGGTCCTCATTTTTCCTTTAGTCGCTATTGAAAATAACTCGGTAGATTTCAGTTGAAGGTGGAAATTTATATCCACCATCTCGTATCATCATTAACATTTGAATTATGTTGGTATTGTTCAAATTCAACGTTTTGTTTTTCAACATTAACAATTGGTTCAATTGATGATTGTCGTTATTGTGAATACAAAGACACTGTGGCGTATCTGTTCTCCCAATGTCCTGTTGTTCTTCTTGATGATTTTGTCTTTGGATACTTTTCTCAATCGTGGTTGACTTTTCAATGTCAATCCCTTGTCAACTAATACTTTATTATGCATGAGAAGTTAGTTATACAATTACACAGAATGATTAGTTATTTGATGGTTATGCTTCTCTGGCTGAAATGATTTAGCTGAGAGTAAAAAGCCGCAATTTATTTACAAAATCGGTTGATATGTTTTGTGAGTACCATGATACCCGTGGATTTGCTTAATATTTTGATAATTTTCTTTGTTAATCGGTATTTATTACATATCTGTTTTTTTCTCTTTCTTTTTTAAATAATTCGATTTATATATTATAATAGTTTGTTGTTATTTTTTCTCGTATGTAGTTCTCATTTGTAATTGTAAGTGGCATTATTTTTGGCCTTTTGTTGCTAAAACGATTAAATCCTCTGCTCTTAATTTGTTTCATTTTGTTTGTGACGTGCATATATGAATATTTTATGTATAAAAGTTTTAACTTTTTATCATTTCTTTCCTCTTTACTATTTTTTGTTGTTTAGAATGAAAAGAAAGATGGCGTTATTCTCATTATTTTCTTAATATCAGTTTTAACCAGTTATTGTGTTTTCGATGAAATATATTACTATAAAGATTGTTTCGAAAATTCTCGCAAATATACACAAAGGCCTATCCATCCATAACTTTCAACTGATAGGGTAGAAGGAAAGCAGTTATTCAGCAGCACCCATCGCCAACTCATGGACCACTCTTGTCTTGCAGAATAGTGGGAGTTTAGCGGAACTATATGGAACCTCACAACAAATGCCAGGTTTCTAGCCTCTTCAAATATGTGACGTAACAGAGTAACGTAACAGCTCGAGAAGTAGAGAGAACGCGCAGCCTAGCATATTAAATTATATAACTCAACTCGACCTTGAAAGGATAGGATTCAATGAGATGCAACTCAAACCGTAACTTAAAAAGAATCGATAACAACATTCCACAAAATTTTAACGGTTCTTGTGACCATGAATAAAATATAAAGCACCATAGAAGAATTCCCAAAATCAAGAAACGTACCAACTGATTGATAGTTATTAGTTACTTATTCAGATAGCGTACAATAAAAGCAAAGTAAAATACAAATTATTATATACCGACGGCTTATTCACATAAAAAGTGACATCATTCACATACGTACAATATTAAATTTAATGTGGAAACCCGGGAAAATGTAGATTTTTACAGTGTAGCTCAGTTACAAATATTCTTGGCATTGATTCTATACAGAAGGCGTAAATCCACATGAATAAATTACTAAATTATCCCATTGAAAATGAAATATATCAGTCAAGAAATCATTAATAAAATATTATGTCGCAAAATATAATAGATTAATTCACGATATATATATATATAAACAATAAGCATATAAATCCTAAAATTAATATGTATATTTTATAAGTTCAACTGCGCGATCTTGATCTATGGATGGACAAAGAATTGCCCCCCAGTGGCACAGCGGTATTCTGCGGACTTACAACGCTAGAATCCGGGTTTCGATACCAGTGGTAGGCAGAGCACAGATAGCCCATTGTGTAGCTTTGTGCTTAATTAGAAACAAACAAACAAACTCATCAATGTCATATGCCGTTTCCAAGTCTAGCCAGTACACAGTTTATTCTTTGCTGCGGAAAGCAAACGTATACGAGGGCTATCTATGCTAGCTGTCGATAATTTTAAAATGACAGGCTAGTGGGAAGGCAGATAATTAACAGCACCCACAGCCAACTCTTGAGTAACTCTTACGAATGGTGTGGTTCGACAATCGCTCTTGTAGTATGTCCTTGGCTTCAAAGTGCAAGTAAGTAATATGTTACGTATCTGTTTGTTAATTGATTTCCCGTAAATTCGTTCCGACGAAACTTTAGCGACACAAGTCCTCACTTAATAAAACTGGTTTATTCTTTCTGAATATAACTTTACGATACACTTGAGTCCAACATTCGCGCTAAAACAAACGCTATAACGAACTTCAACAATACGTCTCAACAATTGACTGCAAATCAATTACTCACTACCTACACACACATTATTGTCCCGTCACGTTGTCACCCTTTTTTATATACCATACTACCCT
>NW_013674734.1:4829-8168 GCF_000517525.1 Limulus polyphemus
GACATATACCTCTTGAATTCTTCACTTGTATTTACTAGCTTTGTACTTTACGTTTATTTAGCCAACAATGAGAACATATACATAAGAGATATAGCTTCAAAACTATTATATCAATTACATTAAATGTCAATAGGCGATCAAGATCAGCACTATAAAACAATATTCAACTTAATATAAATTCAAAACTCTATTTAACCCCCCCCTCCCGTGACACAGCGGTATGTCTTATGACTTACAACAGTAGAAACCGGGTTTCGATACCCGTGGTGGGCAGAGCACAGATAGCCCACTGTGCAGCTTTGTGCTTAACTACTACTAGTTAAAGAAACAAAACAACCTTTGCACTTTCCGGTTGTATCAGACAAAAGTAGATGAGAAACCACCCTAATAACTCGTATTTATTTTACTTTAAGGAGTTTTTAGAACTTTTAAATGTGGAGGATGGTAGGCATTGTTTAGCAGAAATTATTTTTTTTTGGGTGACTTGATCATCTTATTTTTATGAATTTTAGCAAGTTTTTTGTTTTATTCTTATTACTAAATTTTTGTATATGTAATTTAAGTAAGTATTTTTTTATTACTATCCAGATTTGTATCGACATTGTCATGAGATGTGTTGAATAACTGATGTATATTTGTTTACACCTCCTCTATGAGGGTGAGTTAATAAAGAAAAGAAAAAAAAACATCCGCCTAACACGCGGAAGTTCCCAGGTTCAAATCCTGACAGACACAAAATTTCATTTTATATCATGAATGATGTCAATATTATTTAATACTTCTGATTGAGGTTTCGTTTCTTTCACGTAATTCTATACGTTCGACTCACAATTTACAACTCCAAGCAAACCAAATTTGAGTCTCGTAGACAACAAGATTATTATTCTTTTGTGTTTTTCATGGTTTTAATTTTCTCTGAGTTTTGACCAATTTTGACACATACATAAAGAGACTATGCTTATACGTTCATAAATTTTATATATTGGAAAAAACTACACGCGAAAGTCATTAACTGAACAAAAAATAAGAGAGACAAAAACACGTCCAAGGCAGCATGAACGCGCTAACCCCTAAAAAAATAATTCTTTGGTGCGTGCCAGGGATTGAACCTGGGACCTTCCGCGTGTTAGGCGGATGTGATAGCCACTACACCACAAGCACTTTTTTGCTAGATTTGTCTAATTCTGATAATTTCATAATGTATACAAATGTAAGTTTTGAAACTTTCAACGTATTTAATGTATTTGAAAGCCTTATAGTAGTGTAAAAAAACTGCATATCAAGGATAGATCTTGGTATATCTTTGTTGTACAACAAATACAACAGTCATTACTGCTTCAACCATTTCACAACTTAAGGATTAGCAGTCATTATTGTAAGCTTAGGGGTTAATGCTTAGTGACTAGGTCTGTAAGTATAACACAAGAATATCAACTTACCTCAATTTAAAAATACTAATTCCAATAAAATCCCTGTACGTTTTACTGCAACCTAAGATACAAGTGTCTGATGCATCTTTCTCCACTGCTCGTCAAGTTTTAATTATGAAAAAGAAATCGAGTCGAAAGTACAATATAACAATATATATATAATTACGTCTTGGTTAAATGGTAGAGCTCCATTTGGTGGCGAACTTGATTACCAACCCGACTGGGCTTTCTATAGCTGAAGTGCAGTTCTCAGTTACATCTATCTCTCTATCTATATATATATATTTATATATAAACATACAAGAACAAAAATCTGTATCTGTCTGTTTGTCCTTTATCTAATTACTTCTACTCACTGGGCCAATCTCAACCAAACTTTGTGGGGTGATAGTTTGGAACAATGGACATGTTAATGCTTCACAACCCCCTCCACACCCATTATTGCTGTTATTTAGCATTTGTTACCTTTATAGTAAGTTAACGTTAACTACATTTGTAGATGACGCCACGTCCTTACACAGAAAGAAAAAAAAGAATATTAAACATACTATAACACAACATACGCACTAGATGGGTGGTCACACAATTGTATGTATCTGAAAGATTTGGCGAGCACTCTCTATGAAGCAATGCAGTGAGAAAAACATAGCCGACACTATTGCAATACTACATAAATTCAGTTGAAGTTTCTACTCCAATAACCACCATAAAGCTGGTATGAAGGGCCCTTTCTTGAGTTATACCAACTTCCTACTTTGATCAGTGACCTTTCAATTGCTGCCAATGACCATCTATTAATTAATCACATGAAACAACGTGGAAGGAGATTAAGAGTTGGGTGTTGAAAGCGCCTAGCAGAAAGCACCACACCACCATATAATTTCGCTGCTATCTCTTCCTACAAGGTCATTTTGGCCATCGCACTGTAATTACGATGGTTTAAGTATTGTAACGAATTTGTTATTATATATTTATTTTAATATGAACGTTTATTTAGATTAGATTTATGTTTTAAAACATGCATAGCTTATAGTGATAAATATGTATTACGAAACTCCCGCCTATTCCCCAAAGATATAGAAGATTCTCGAGAGTAAGAATCAACAACATGTGTGTGTAAGTAAACGTTTAAATGGAGCGAGTATTATTAGGTAAAGCTGAATTTTCTAGAAAGTTTCCACACGCCTATAAATATAACCAATGCGCTGTGCCAAAAGAGAGTATCTATTATTGGTTTGCTATATTCAATGTGCTATTAATTCGGAAGCTATAACTGTGATTGTTATAACGCTTACTAATCGGAAAACTTCAGATATTTGACCAGGAACCTTTACAAAGTTCGAACATTACAAATCGTTTAACTTCAGTGGATTCTCATCGGGCATTAGTATTGTCAACGCAAACATTTCCTAACGTCACCGGTAGGAAAAGTATTGGCTTGCGTGGCTGATGAATAACGAAGGACAAGGCTAGCTAGATTCCCGTTAAACGAATCATACCTACATCAACTCGTATTTAACTCGCTCATCCTGAACCCTCGATAAGATATCAAGCAAGTTCCAGACTAGAAAGAAGACTTGATATTGCTTGTAAGTTTATGAAACCTTTGTTTGTAAATCAATGTTTGTAATAAATGTTATTGTAAATTGTATTGTTGTGTGTATATTAAAAAGTATTTGTGTTAAAAAAGAAAACTGTTTATCAATCTTTTTGGTAAATATCATAAACTAACCACATATCGGCTTTTACTTAACAGCTAAATCCAAAATATAATTTAACTATTAAATTTAAAGTATCATTTAGCTCGATTTCAGATCATTTGAAATTCTAATATGTAACATAATAAATTGGGGGCTCGAGTCCGAGATCTGAATCAGAGGCAAATTTCAAACTAAATTTAAATTTAAAT
>NW_013674734.1:8742-19992 GCF_000517525.1 Limulus polyphemus
GCTAATTCAAAATTTTCACTTCTTTATACATTCGACTATATTTTTCTAAGTTTCTTGTAAAGTAGTGTTTGTTTGTTATGAAATTCGCGCAAAGCTACACGAGCTGCGCTAGCCGTCCCTAATTTAGCAGTGGGAAGGCAGCTAGTCATCACCACCCACCGCTAACTCTTGGGCTTCTTTTTTATCAACGAATAGTGGGATTGACCGTCACGTTATAACGCTCCCACGGCTGAAAGGGCGATCATATTTGGTGTGACGGAGATTCGAACCCACGACCCGCAGATTACGAGTCGATCGCCCTAACCAGCTGGCCATGCCGGGCCAACTCTTGTAAAGTAATGAAAGGTTCAGTTTAGCCTTATAAAATAGTTTAGAACAGCATGGATCTGGCTTTAGTTGTAAGGTCAAACTTTGAAGTTTACTATTTTATAATGAAGCTCTTAAAAGCAGGCAAACTCAATGAAATGGCTTGAAATGTAAAACTCTCGATAGTTATGCATTGACTCTTTATATTATTAGAAAAGATATAATTTGCTGTGTTCCATAGTGAACAAGATGGAATCCTCAATAGCCGTGGCACTTAAAATTTGTTTTAGGAAGGATTACAGTAAATTAATCTATATTGTTTTTTGCTTTTTCAATTTCGCGCAAAGCTACACGAGGGATGTCTGCGCAGTGTAAGACTAGATGGAAGGCACCTAGTTGTCACCACCCACCGCTAAATCTTCGGCTACTCTTTTACCAACGAATAGTGGGATTGATCGTTACATTATAACGCCCCCACGGCTGAAAAGGCGAATATGTTTGGTGGGATGGGGATTCGAACCTGTGACTCTCAGCTTGCGAGTTGAGCGCCCTAACCCCCTGTCCATGCCATATATATATATTAGCTATATTTTTGTGCGCCGGTAATACCAAGTGTGGGGCGCGCGTATACCCGGTTCGATTTAATACAAATCAGGATCTTTACCAGCCTACCCTCAAATTGAAATTCATTTAGGCGGGGTTATAGTAAATTAATCTGTAAGACCTTGAGAGTGGTCAAAATATATCGATCGAAAAAGTTTGATCTCCTGAGTCCAAAACTGTAATTAGATCTCAAATCGGTCATTAGATTACAGAGCTATGAGCTAAACGTTTGTACTTGGAAAAAAAAACAAAAAAACTCAGAGCCATTCTATGAAACGTTATGGTGCGGCTAAAAATATTTAAAGATAATCTGTTGATAATGAGCAACTTGTATTATTATTAACTATGTTTATAATTAGCAAAATGTATTAATACCATTTTAATTACTTTCATAAGTTGCTTTTTTTGCCTTTTAAAGTATTGTTTGTGTTCCGATACAAAAACAAATTGTTACTCTTCCAATTACTTGTGAAAGAAACTAAAACAATTACAGTAGTGGTACAACATTTCATTCACCAAAAACTTTCACGGACGGAAATCACTGAGAACAAACATACGAAACAAAATTGTGTGTTATTTATTGTTACTTTTAGATATTTTGGCCTATGCATGATTGATGGCATAGAAGGAAAGGCTGAAAGCAGATTTTGAAAAGCAAATCACACTACCTTTTATAAATAATACCGATCACTGATAAACGGCAACATCTAGAATCAATGATAAACGCTTTTCATTTAATTGTACACGTACTAAATGCTAAGTTTTGATTTGGAAACCTTGTCCTGTACATAAATACCGCCATTTAAAAAAAACACTGTAAAAACACCATGAGTTTTCTCTTCAATGATGAAAAATATGAAGTCGTAGTTATTTGGCTTTTCCCGTCACTAAAAAAAAAAACATAATTAAAGTTTTATTATATTATTAACCGTCAAATTACTCACTTATTTTTAAAAAGTGTGTTGGTTAAAACAAATTTGTGACATCGTAAGTCACCGTCATTGTATTTATTTGACTGTACACTTTGTCCAAACTTGAATATTTCAGAAAATTAACACTACCCGAACATTTTACTGAAGTTTGATAAAATGTATCTTGCCTTCATTTTTCTTTCTTGTCCTCCTAAGTTGTTTTTGATCCTTGTTGTTTCCATTGTGGGTTTAGAAACCTCGAGCAATCATGTCTAATGAATACTTTATAGCCTTTTTTCCCTCTGAATTGCATATTATTATTTAGTCTCTGGAAGTAACCATGGTTCTGTGTTAAAATGAGCTGTGCTGCTCTGAATGTACTCGGGGGGGGGGGGGTAAATAGAGTTTTGAATTTATATTAAGTTGAATATTGTTTTATAGTGCTGATCTTGATCGCCTATTGACATTTAATGTAATTGATATAATAGTTTTGAAGCTATATCTCTTATATATATATGTTTTCATTGTTGGCTAAATAAACGTAAAGTCCAAAGCTAGTAAATACAAGTGAAGAATTCAAGAGGTATATGTCGTAAGCTGTAATGATAATGCTGGAATATGGTGAGATGTTCTTTTGAAAATTACTTTTTGTATTTTTGAACAATGGAAATATATTGTTATATTGTTCTTTCGACCCGATTTCTTTTTCATAATTAAAACTTGACGAGCAGTGGAGAAAGATGCATCAGACACTTGTATCTTAGGTTGCAGTAAAACGTACAGGGATTTTATTGGAATTGGTATTTTTAAATTGAGGTAAGTCGATATTCTTGTGTTATACTTACAGACCTAGTCACTAAGCATTAACTCCTAAGCTTACAATAATGATAGCTAATCCTTAAGTTGTAAAAAGGCTGAACGAGTAATGACTGTTGTATTTGTTGTACAACAAACATATACCAAGATCTATCCTTGATAGGCAAAGTTTTTTTTTTACACTACTATAAGGCTTTCAAATACATTACATAAGTTGAAAGTTTCAAAAGTTACATTTGTATAGATTATGAAATTATGAGAATTAGACAAATATAGAAAAAACGTGCTTGTGGTGTAGTGGCTATCACATCCGCCTAACACGCGGAAGGTCCCAGGTTCAAGCCCTGGCAGGCACAAAGAAATTATTTTTTTAGGGGTTAGCGCGTTCAGCTGTCTAGCACGTGTTTTTGTCTCTCTTATTTCTTGTTCAGTTAATGACTTTCGCGTGTAGTTTTTTTTCCAATATATAAAATTTATGAACGTTTAGCATAGTCTCTTTATGTATGTGTCAAAATTGGTCAAAACCTCAAAGAAAATTAAAATCATGAAAAACACAAAAGAATAATAATGTTATTTTCTACGAGACTCAAATCAGGTTTGCTTGGAGTTGTAAATTGTGAGTCGAACGTATGGAATTACGTGAAAGAAACGAAACTTCAATCAAGGGTATTAAATAATGTTGACATCTTTCATGACATAAAATGAAATTTTGTGCCTGCCACGATTTGAACCTGGGAACTTCCGCGTGTTAGGCGGATGTTTTTTTTTTCTTTTCTTTATTAACCAACCTTATAGAGAAGGTGTAAACAAACATATATCAGTTATTCAACACATCTCATGACAATGTCGATACAAATCTGGATAGCGATAAAAAATACTTACTTAAATTACATACACAGAAATTTAGTAATAACAAAAAAAAAAAACTTGCTAAAATTAATAAAAATAAGATGATCAAGCCACCCAAAAAAAATAATTTCTGCTAAACAATGCCTACCATCCTCCACCCTTAAAAGTTTAAAAACTCCTTAAAGTAAAATAAATACGTGTTATTAGGGTGGTTTCTCATCTGCTTTTGTCTGATAGATAGGATATCCCCAACGCTTTTAGGTGCTATTACCACAAGCAATCTCCGTTATGACTCTTGGATAACAACCGGAAAGTGCAAAGGTTTTTTTGTTTCTTTAACTAGTAGTAGTTAAGCACAAAGCTGCACAATGTGCTCTGCCCGCCACGGGTATCGAAACCCATTTTCTAGTGTTGTAAGTCGGTAGACATTCCGCTGTGCCAATATACAATTGTGTGACGACCCATCTAGTGCGCATGTTGTGTTATAGTATGTTTAATTTTTTTTTCTTTCTGTGTAAGGACGTGGCGTCATCTACGAATGTAGTTAACGTTAACTTACGACAAAGGTAACAAATGCTAAGTAACAGCAATAATGGGGGTGTAGGGTGTGTGTGAAGTATTAACATGTCCATTGTTCCAAGGTATCACCCCACAAAGTTTGGTTGAGATTGGCCCAGTGAGTAGAAGTAATTAGATAAAGGACAAACAGACAGATACAGATTTTTGTTTTTGTATATGTATATATATATATATAGATAGATAGATAGATGTAACTGAGAACTGCACTTCAGTTATAGAAAGTCCAGGCGTGTTGATAATCAAGTTCGCCACCAAATGGAGTTCTACCATTTAACCAAGACGTAATTATATATCTCTATGAAGCAATGCAGTGAGAAAAATATAGCCGCCACCATTGCAATACTACATAAATTCAGCTGAAGTTTCTTCTCCAATAACCACCAGAAAGCTGGTATGAAGAGCCGTTTCTTGAGTTATACTAACTTCCTACTTTGATCAGTGATCTTTCAATTGCCGCCAATGACCATATATTAATTAATCACGTGAAACAACGTGGAAGGAGATTAAGAGTTGGGTGTTGAAAGCGCCTAGCAGAAAGTACCACACCACCATTAATTTCGCTGCTACCTCTTCCTACAAAGTCATTTTGGTCATCGCACTGTAATTACGATGTTTTACGTATTGTAACGAATTTGTTATTATATATTTATTTTAATATGAACGTTTATTTAGATTAAATTTTTATTTTAAAACATGCATAGCTTATAGTAATAAATATGTATTACGAAACTCCCGCCTATTCCCCAAAGATATAGAAGATTCTCGAGAGTAAGAATCAACAATATGTGTATGTATGTAAACGTTTAAATGGAGCCAGTATTATTAGGTAAAGCTGAATTTTCTAGAAAGTTCCCACACGCCTATAAATATAACCAACGCGCTGCGCCAAAAGAGAGTATCTATTATTGGTTTGCTATAGTCAATGTGCCATTAACTTCGGAAGCTATAACTGTGATTGTTATAACGCTTACCAATCGGAAAACTTCAGATATTTGACCAGGAACCTTTACAAAGTTCGAACATTACAAATCATTTAACTTCAGTGGATTCTCATCGGGCATTAGTATTGTCAACGCAAACATTTCCTAACGTCACCGGTAGGAAAAGTATTAGCTTGCGTGGCTAATGAATAACGAAGGACAAGGCTAGCTGGATTCCCGTTAAACGAATCATACCTACATCAACTCGTATTTAACTCGCTCATCCTGAACCCTCGATAAGATATCAAGCAAGTTCCAGACTAGAAAGAAGACTTTATGTTGCTTGTAATTTATGAAAATTTTGTTTGTAAATCAATGTTTGTAATAAATGTTATTGTAAATTGTATTGTTGTGTGTATATAAAAAATTATTTGTGTTAAAAAAACTGTGTATCAATCTATTTAGCAAATATCATAAACTAACTACATATCGGCTTTTACTTAACTGCTAAATCCATAGTATAATTTAACTACTAAATTTAAAGTATCATCTAGCTCGATTTCAGATCATTTGAAGTTCTAATACGTAACATAATAAATTGGGGGCTCTTGTCCGAGATCTGAATCAGACGCAAATTTCAAACTAAATTTAAATCACAATTGAATTTATATTTATCAGTGCCAACAAGATTTGATCATGTCTGATTATCCAGATTTTCTTGAATCACCTTCCCTAGAACAATTAGAAAACTATAAGAAAAATGATTTGCTAAAGTTCTATAACTCAAAGTTAAAAGGTCAATAAGAAAAATTTAACTACAAAAGAGTATTATCAAAATACTAGTCGATGACGATTTGTTGCCTGAATAAGCATTAGGGGAATACTCTAGTGTCCCTACTAGCCAATCGGGGTTAAGTAATAAGGATAATTTAGAGATCCAGCTAAAACTCGAGCTCGAACAAGCTCGTATCGAAGCCGAGAACGAGAAAGAACAAACTCGTATTGAAGCTGAAAGAGAAAATAAACGTCTCGAGGCCGAAAAAGCACGCATTGAAGCCGAAAAAGAAATTAGACTAAAATAAATGGAAATTAGACTCAACACCGATCGACCAAGGCAAAATGACAACTTTGAACTTTATCAATGTGTTAATGTACTACCGTTTAATGAAAATGAAGTTTATAAATATTTTCAACATTTTAAGATGGTTCATTAAACCATGAAATGGCCCACCGAAAAATGGTCATTTTTATTACAAAGTGTCTTAATTGGTAAAGCACAAGAAGCTTATGCCACTCTCTCCTTAGAAGACTGCATGAATTATGATTAGGTTAAAGCAGCTATTCTCAAAGCACATGAGTTAGAAACAGAGGCTTGTTGACAAACCTTTCGAGGTTATCACAAACAAGATAATCAAACGAAGAGGGCTATGGAGCGTGAATTTACCTTAATTTCATCTTGCTCTTTTAGGTCCTATCAGAAACTCTGGGATTTGGAGGCTGAGTTAGCTGATTTGGAAGTACAGCGGATAGAGGGTACAATTTTCCGTCTCATGTGAGATGGTTTGAGAAGGGTGAACGATCCAACAAGTATTTTTTGCGTACCGAACGGTTTCGAGCCAGACAATCAGAAATTCAGAGGGCAGGTTGTTTCAGGTACTAAAGATATTGGAGCTGTTTAACATAATTATTTTTCTACACTTTACAAGTCAGAAGGTGTAGAAAAGTTAGCTTTGAATGAGGTTTTGTCTTTTGTTTCAAAGAAATTAAGCGATTCTGATCGACTGATGTGTGATGCTGATATTAGTGTTGAAGATGTTCATGAGGCTCTGAAATATGTTAATGGGGTATACATCTCCAGGGGAAGATGGTTTGCCTTTGAATTTTTTAGGTGTTTTTTACCTTTCTTTATTGTATCTTGCACTAAAACAGCAGGCAGTACTGACGTAACATATATAAAACCTCACATTAGAGTAGCAGACAGCACTGATATTACTTGCTCACAACCTTTCACTAGAATAGCAGGCAGTACTGATGTTACTTATTCAGAACCTTGCACTAGTTTAGTAGGCAGTATTGATGCTACTTATTCAGAACCTTGCACTAGTTTAGTAGGCAGTATTGATGTTACTTATTCAGAACCTTGCACCCGAAAGGTTTCCCGTGCAGTGAATCTCAAGTCATATTACTTTTATTTCATTTAGATTCGTCTGAGAATTTTATTTTATGAAAATTATTTTCCACTCTTCATGCCCACTGATTGCTTAGTGGAAATTTCTTTGCAAGCCTCAACCGCCTTTTACGTAGTCGACATTAACTTTGTACTGATTGTGCCTGAATAAGAAGTGTTTGCTCAATCAGCTGCAAAAGTCGTTCAGCCTTCCAAACTAAAACGAATTCATCAGATTTACTTGCATATGGTATAAAAAGGGACTCACTTTGGTTTATTCAAGTTGAAACTATCTTTATAACATCGTGTTCTTGTAAGCACTCCTTCTCTGTGTTAAAGCTTATCAAGAGCAAGCTCCATAGATATTGTCGGTTAAGTCAGAACGAGTAAATTCGATTCGTTCAAGTTAAATGTTATTCATAATCGCTTCTGGGACCAGTTTACAGTTGATCGTCACAACATCCATGTTCATCATACAATATCCCCCGATGACTCAGTGATAAGCTTTAGAGCTTACAACGCTTAATTTGTGGTTCTTTCCTTTGTCAGACACAGCTCAGATAGCTCATTACTTCCCCGAAAGGGGACCCTGAAGAAGTACAACTGGTATAGCTTTACTCTAAAACAAAAATAACAACGTCATGGATATCCAGTGGATAGCGTTTAATTGACTCTGGCTTTGATTTCAGTAGAATAATGATCTACAACTTATCACCCTTACTGAACAAAAAGTATGTAAAACAGAAAGAAAGATTTATTGATATGAAAGTTGTAAAACGGCCAGTCGAAAGTCATGATGCTAATCCAACTAAAATTATGGAACAACTTGGGAAGTAATGTTGCAAAAAAGAATCCAATTAACATTTGGCATCTTCGAGAGAATGTACAAGAAAGTGCTGATAATTACAAAGAACATGTAGTATCCATGCCCGATCGATTTAACTGGAGGAAAGTGGCCTACTTAATACTGATTATTCTATCTATTCTGTTCCAAAATAAACTTTTCATGCTTATTCTATATAATAATACGTTTGTTCGTGTGTCTGTTACGGAAATGGCGTGTGCATGTGTGCTTATTTGGATTGTGAGGTCTGCGCGCTTTATCATAATAGACAAAAGCTGAATATCATTGTAATAGGCTAGCAGAGGCCTGCAAGAGATTTGCGCTCATTTCAGTGCCTTTATTGCAATAGTACTTTTTTAACTACAGGATTTCTAGAATGATACAAAAGAATCCTAATCACAGACACAGAAATATTGTCATACTATAATTATGCTGTAGGTATACCTTATAAGCATGTGCAATAAGAATTTTACCCTGAAAAACAGTGCAAGCGCCTGCCTGCCACAGAGAGCTGGAAAGCTTAACGAATAAGTTACTAAAACTGCTCTATGATTGAAGGAATAACAAACAGGTGGATATAATTATTCTTTATTAACCAATTAGTACAATAACATTAAAAGTTTGAAGTTTTCAAAAAGGTTTGACGTTAGGTCCTAGAATAACATCATAAGTTTATTTATAGATAGTATTGAGTAGAGTATAGTTTAGTCCTAACTAAGCTAGGCCTGGCATGGCCAAACAGTTCGAATCCCCGTGACACCAAACATGCTCGCCCTTTCAGCCGTGGTGGAGTTAAAATGAGATGGTCAATCCCACCATTTGTTGGTAAAAGAGTAGCCCAAGAGTTGGCAGTGGGTGGTGATGACTATCTGCCTTCCCCCTAATCTTACACTGTTAAATTAGGAATGGCTAGTGCAGATAGCCCTCGTGTAGCTTTGCGTGAAATTCATAACAAACGTAACTAAGCTAATGTACAAAACGTACATGGTACAATGTTAATTTATCTATTTATCAAACTTAGGCCTAACTTAGTTACGGTTTTATAAAGTACAACCTAAATACAAGTGAACTTACACATTTCGGTGTCTACGATTACATTTCGTTTGTGTTATTCTTCAAGTCTTGTATTTAAAGAAACACTGTTCCAATAAATACTAGTAGAGACATTTTTCGTGTCTCTACTAGTATCATAATATTATGTATAAATAAGGCACATTGATCTAAATAAATTGTTTATTTTGCAACGTTTCATAAAAACTGGAGAAACGGCATTTTAATTGTACTGTATTGTTACGCTAAAAAGGTCGCTAACGATTCTGGTATAACAATTCAAAAATTTCTAAAACAGCAACTTTTTCGTCTACTATCTACCTACCTGATCCCGTCAACTCTTGTGGCGATAGTCTGAGCTGTCTAGGTATTAGTGCCTTCCTCCAGCTTACTTGACTGCTCTGTGGGTAGCCACTTTTGATATTAAGGCAAAAATCTATATGTATATACAGATATAATGTAAACGATAAACATATCATTAAGTAAGTTTTCAACCCAATGGATGGCGCTACATATCGATGGCTAGACACGCTACAGTTTCTAAAGGTAAAGTATATATTTTATACTCGTATAACATAAAAAGTAAACAAACAAGAGTATTATAAAATCTATGAATTTTTAATTGAAGTAGGAATCCTACTACAAAAAAATAATGAAACAAGAATTAAAACCACAAACCCAAATTCATAAAATATAATCCCTACTTTGACAGTTTTATACACTTATATGTAAGCCAAAGTAAGGATTAAATTTTATAAAGTTGTGATTGTGGTTTCAATTCTTATAAAAGTTATAGCTATCGGGGATATAGTTATACTGAAAATTTGTAAATGTTGTGTCCATTCCATGGACATATAAAAATAAACGAATAAACAGGAAAAAAAGTAAAAGTTTACGGGAAAGTAGGGATCATTGGTTATTCGTAGAATTGCGATAAGACGTATCCAAAACAAAATAAATACAAACGAGTAAAGTGATATTAGTTGGATATATTTTAAAACGATTTTCCACTAGCATTACTTTATTTGTTTGTGTACTTTTTATTGCATCATATATTTTGTTTTGGATACTTCTTATAGCAATTCTACAAATAACCAACGATCCTTACTATCCGTTAAAATCTTTGCATATTCAAATCTGACCAATTTCCAGTTTAAAGCAAGCCTCGTGGTGTTCGATAATGGTATAAGTCAGATGTTTTGTTATCAAACTGTATTTTCTTTGGAAAGTAAGTGAATAATATCAAGCAATGAGAGTCTGTTTGAAGTAGCCCCTCCAGTGGCACAGCAGTATGTCTGCGGTCTTACAACGCTAGAATCCGAGTTTCGATACCAGTGATAAGCAGAGCACAGGTAGCCCCTTGTGTAGCTTTGTGCTTAATTACAAACAAACAAAAAGTTTGAAGTTAAACCAACCTAAAAATTTATTAAATGTAATGGCACATTTCCAGTGTTCAAAATAATATATTGTACCATTTTTGTTGATTTTAGAGTCAGCATATGATTTACATGAAGTTCAATCTTAGAGTTATATTTGTTTAACAGTTTGTTTTAAAGTATTCACGCAAATTTTCATAACGGCCAACTGCACATGGCCTTCCGTAGTTTTGAACTGATAGATTAGAGGAAAGACAGCTTGTCAACAGCATCCAAATCCAGCTGTTAAGCTGATCATTCGATTTAACCGTAAATCTTATAGCGCACCTACGATTCCAAAGTGCGGAGCGCGTTTATGCGGCAAAGGAACACAAGCATAGAACTCTCAGATTCACACGCTAATCACTAAGCCATGCCCAGTCATTTGGGTTATAAAATTAAGCATATTAGGCTGTTTTGTCTTGTAATAAGTGAAATGTTTATAGTTTGTTTAGGAGAAAAAGTCGTCTCCAAACCTACGCGGAAATGAAACTTCTAAAACTTTTATTTCTAGTTAGAATTTTTGCAGTGATAATCTGACAAAGCAATTAAGATATATTATACTTAAAAATAAGCTGAAATACTTATGTAAACGTATTGCGAAACAAGTTACGTGCTTTCTAAGTTAAAAATCGTTTTTTATTTTGTTTGTGGTGAAGCACAAAGCTACACAATAGGCTATTTGTGCTGTGACAACCACAGGTATCGAAACCCGGTTTCTAGCGATGTAAATCCGCAGACATACCACAATACCACTGGTGAGCTATCGTTTTCTTTTTCTGTCATCTAG
>NW_013674734.1:20959-23305 GCF_000517525.1 Limulus polyphemus
TCTGAAATATAGAAGAGAGAATTTTAATCAGAATTCAAAAATATATTAATTTGATTATTGTTGTAATGCTATGTGTTAATGTTCAGTGACTAAGTCTGTAAGTATCAACTTACCTCAATTTAATAATATTAATTCCAATACGACGTAGAAGCAACAGTAGACAAAGAGCGTTATCGAATATTCTCATCATCTAAGGTAGCAGGTCCAAAAAGAACACCACGAACCACCTCCATTATCGAATAGTTCTCCGCTGAAAAATTAAGGGTGTATCATTGTTGTTGAGAAACGACTTGGCTGGAAGAAAATTTGTTGCCGAACCTAAAATTACTGTTTTATCTAAGGATGATGATGTTGTTGAGGAGAATTCCGATGTGTTTCCCTCATGTGCGGTGATTCGAGCTCAGGCTAAGAAATTAAGCCCAAAACAAATAATAGACATGGATTCAGGGGACGATATTATATATTTGTCTCAGACATATATTGGATCTGACATAGATCTTGTGGATAATTGTCCTACTGATGATTCCTCGGTGAGGGATCTGATTTACCCAGTGAAGTTCCATTTACTAAAAGCAAACTCATCACTGAGCAGGAAAAAGATCTGCAAATGTTTTCACTATTTAAATATGAACTCCCAAAAAGATGAACTGGAGAAATTTACAAATGGTTGTTTTGTCAAAAATAGTGTGCTTATGAGGAAATGGAGACCACCAGATGTGCCAGTTTCAGAGGACTGGCACAGTGTTTACCAATTCGCTCTGAAATATTGAAAGTTGCCCATGAACTCCCCATGGGAAGTCGTTTGAGTGTCAACTAGACATGTGACAAAATGCCCGCCACGTATCGAATCTGTGACATTCCGTGATAACAACCACGTTTCAAACACTTGAAGAAAAGTTGGGGAAAATGTTCTTACAGTGTTCATTCTTTAATCTTAATTTTAAATAATATTTTCTTCTAGGTATTCATTAATGAAGCATTAAAGAATGCTATCAATCACTAGAGTGGTGAAAATAACAGCCGATCTTTTATTTTGCTTTCTGGGAAAAGAGAAACCTAAGACTGAAATATGTAATGTTGCAACATAATTTAAGTTTGTTTGTTTTAGTGCAAATCTACATAAATGGGCTCCATCCACGGAGTGTATCGAAACCTTGTAGCATTGCGCTTAAAAACAAAAACCAGCTGGATATAACACATATTTTTAGTTTAACATCCAGTACTCTATGAAATGATACCCATGAACTCTAATAACTCTAATGCATATACTATACAAATGAGAGCTTTCTTCAGTTTAGAAAAGAAATTAGAAAAATTATTTAAATAAGTGCTTGTGGTGTAGTGGTCATCACATTCGCTTTACACGCGAAAGGTCTCAGGTTTCATCCATGGCAGGCACAAAGTGTAATTTTAGATTAGCGCATTCTGCTGTCTCAGAGTACAGACGTGTTTTTTGATCAGTTCTTACTTACTCTTTTTGTTTTATCTCTTTTTGTTTAATGACTTGCTCTTTTTGTTTGATCGCGTGGTGTAGTTTTTGTTTTGTGATTTTAAATGTGGAAGTTTCTAGACTTGGTTTATATAGTCCAGAGCTTCTGTTGAATCTAGATTTGTTCAATTCGGTTCTTTAAAAGATATGAAAAGAACAGTGTTTGTGGATTCTCCTAAAATTAATGAAGGACAGCTTGTACAAGCTGTTATTTCTCAGTTTTGTTCTGCTTTAGTTTCATCTATTGTCACTTGTCCGGGGGACTATGAGGTTACATTTATATTAAGTGACTATGTTGAATTTGTGGTGCATTCTGGAATTATCATTCATGGCGAATATCTCACTGATGAAAGCCTTATCTCTAAGTTACATACAGAGGAGTTTCGGGACCAGTTGTGGTTGTGGTAAGACCTACTCTGCCAGGTCTGATGCTAAATAAATGTTATGAAGAGGAACATTAACACAGCCACCCTCAAAACCCTGAGCAATAACATACTCACCAGTGGCAGAAATCGAATCTAAAGGCAATATACCTTCTAACAACAATGATTGAATCGCACCAGTATCACGTAGAATACGTATGGGTATGGGATTGCCAGTGTCATTTGTCAAAGACACAGAACCAACAGACCTAAAAGGTCTAAATTCCTTTCTGATTAGATCAACCTTTATATCAGTGGCCAAATCAACAACATCGGGTGACCTGTGAAACTTCGTCCATATGTGGACACAAACGCACTGGTTTTCTTTTTCAAACACCAACAAATCGGACATAACATGACTAGTCCTTTTTTTACATAAATGGCAGACAGGCCTTGATTGTTTTAAAGAAGTTTTATCCTGACTGTAAGAAGATT
>NW_013674734.1:23811-26369 GCF_000517525.1 Limulus polyphemus
AACTCGTCATACATGTGCTTGTGGTGTTGTGGTCATCACGTCCACTTAAAGGGCACACGTGTTTTTGAAGGGTTCTATCAGTGTGAAAAGTCACTCGCGCTTCTTGAATTTTTTCGAGTGCGGAAGTAATAGGACCTATCTACTATGTCTAGTGCTTTTGCTGGTGTTAGAGTTGACCATTATAGCTCTTTAGATGTTATTTGTGGATGCACCTAATATAAATCAATGTGAGGGAATGCAAGCAATTATTTCGCAGTGTGGTGCTGCTTCAGTTTCATGTATTGTCCCTCGTCCTGGGGGCCATGAAGTACCATTTGTTTTAAATGATGATGTAGATTATCTGGTGGATTCTGGATTGACCATCAATGATGAAGTCTATGTAGACCAAGGGGTGTTTAGCCGTACGTTGACTGTTTCATTTTTCGGCGTTCCTGAATATGTTACGGATGCGAGCATTATTTCCAAATTGCATGAATTTGAGTGTGATGTTAAAAGTGCCATCGTATGGAAACGGGAGCAAGGCATTTACAACGGTATCCGTTTTGTGCGTGTGTTTTTTCAGATTCTCGTACATCTTTGCCTTTTGTGATTAAGGTGTTTGATCCGTTGAGGAAACGTCTATTTATTAAAACGAAGCATGATTATCAACGTCGTCTATGTAACTTGTGTCTCGCTGATAATCATCTGTAGAGTGATTGTCAAGGTCATGTTGCACGTCGTTGTCAAGGGGTCGTGAAAAGACCTGTTGATGAAGAACAGTCCTCGATAGCCCCAAATAAAGAGGTTGCAGTGGTGGACGATTCGAAAGGGGTGGAAGGTGGAAATGATGTTCTTCATAAATCAACAGTTTTAGATGTCGAGATTAATCGCTCCTCTTCCCCTGTAGTTTCTATATCGAATCGTGAAGAGTGCATGGCCAGTGCTCGAGTTTTTTCAACTGACTATGATCCTGAATTCCCACCGTTGGAATGGAGGAAGGCCGACCTGTCTATGATGGCAATGTCAACAACTGCTCTGTCTGACACCCCTTCGGTTCGAGAATATGCGAAAGTAGTTGAAATGGAAGTGGAACCTTCGAAAAGTGGTAAGAAGAGAGTTTTGGCATCATCTGATATTCACCTGAATAAGGCTCGCTTGAAAAATCTACTAACAAAAAGTAAATTACAGTTATTATAATTTTCCAGAGTATGGCGAATCTATGCAGATAGGGGTGGTGAACTGTAACGGGCTGAGAGACTTTGTTAAATTGAAAAAATATTTAACATATTTTAGTTCACTTTATTCTGTAATTTGTTTTCAAGAGACATTTTTTACTGATAAATATTATTATTTAATTAGTAAATTCTCCCCAGGGTCGTTTTTTTTTTGTCAAATGCAATGACTGGTCGTCAAGGGATGGCAGTTTTTGTGCACCCTACACTTTCTCAATTTGTCAGTTTACGTTATGCTCATCAGTTTGGGAGAGTAATAGCTCTTAATTGTGATTTTACTGAATTTTCATTTTTATTATTTAATGTGTATGCTCCGTCTTCCATTTCTGAACGGGATGTTTTTTTCAATAGTTTTTAATAACTTTTCCCGGTTGATACTAATTTAGTATTTTGTCTTTTGTGATGCTGATATTAGTGTTGAAGATGTTCATGAGGCTCTGAAACATCTTGATGGGGAATACATCTCCAGGAGAAGATGGTTTACCTTTGAATTTTATAGATGTTTTACTTTATTGATGATTTTGAGGGTTTTGTGTGAGATTTTCTTACACGGTTTTTTACTTGACAACATGAAGCGTGTAATTTTGATCCAGATGCCAAAGGAAGAAGATAGGCGGTTTATGATTTTTACTTCCCTGTTAAATACTTTTAGTTTGTCAGACGTGTTTTGTTTCCTCTATGGTGATCGACGCAGTTTTACACAGAGAAAGTTTATTAGAGGCTCACTAGTTCAATCTCGGATTGATAAAATTCTTGTTGTCATTTTTGCGGGTTATTGATCAGTCTTGGTTCTCTCAAACGGATGACGCTCCCCTAACAGTTGATTTCCAGATTAGTCGGGTACCTCTCGGTCCTGGTTACTAGCATTTTAATAATCGTCTGTTAGTGGATTTAGATTATGTTGAAGCAGTACTGCTTCTACTTAAACGAAGTCGGAACTGGCCTGATTACCAAAATGATATTTGCCAATGGTATGTAAAATTGAAGGAGGCTATAGGACAAATGACTTTAGTTTATGGTTCTCGTAGGGCGCGAGTGTTTAAAAACCGTCATGCATACGTGAAGAGGGCTAATGAGCGTGAATTTACCTTAATTTCATCTTGCTCTTTTAGGTCCTATCAGAAACTCTGTGATTTGGAGGCTGAGTTAGCTATTTGGAAGTACAGGGGATATAGGGTACAATGTTGCGGTCTCATGTGAGATAGTTTGAGAAGGGTGAACGATCCAACAAGTATTTTTTGCGTACCGAACGGTTTCGAGCCAGAAAATCGGAAATTCGGCATGTTTCCACACCAGAGCGCAGTTTGGTTTCTGGTACTAAAGATATTGGAGCTGTTTAACATAATT
>NW_013674735.1:0-3330 GCF_000517525.1 Limulus polyphemus
CTGGTTAAGCTGGTACATGGTTTGATTATCTGGGTAAGTTGGTACATGGTTTGATTATCTGGGTAAGTTGGTACATGGTTTGATTATCTGGGTAAGTTGGTACATGGTTTAATTATCTGGGTAAATTGGTACATGTCTTGATTATCTGGGTGAGTTGGTACATGGCTTGATTATCTGGGTGAGTTGGTACATGGCTTGATTATCTGGTTGAATTAGTACATGGCTTGATTATCTGGGTGAGTTGGTACATGGCTTGATTATCTGGGTGAGTTGGTACATGGTTTAATTATCTGGGTAAATTGGTACATGTCTTGATTATCTGGGTGAGTTGGTACATGGCTTGATTATCTGGGTGAGTTGGTACATGGCTTGATTATCTGGTTAAGTTGGTACATGGTTTGATTATCTGGGTGAGTTGGTAGATGGCTTGATTATCTGGGTGAGTTGGTACATGGCTTGATTATCTGGTCAATTTGGTACATGGTTTGATTATCTGGGTGAGTTGGTACATGGTTTGATTATCTGGTTAAGTTGGTACATGGTTTGATTATCTGGGTGAGTTGGTACACGGCTTGAATATCTGGGTGAGTTGGTACATGGCTTGATTATCTGGGTAAGTTGTTACATGGCTTGATTATCTGGGTAAGTTGTTACATGGTTTGATTATCTGGTTAAGTTGGTACATGGTTTGATTATCTGGGTGAATTGGTATATCTATCTAGGACAAATACTGAATGGCTTGATTATCTGGGTAAGTTGGTACATGGTTTGATTATCTGGGTGAGTTGGTACACGGCTTGAATATCTGGGTGAGTTGGTACATGGCTTGATTATCTGGGTGAGTTGGTACACGGCTTGATTATCTGGGTAAGTTGTTACATGACTTGATTATCTGGGTAAGTTGTTACATGGTTTGATTATCTGGTTAAGTTGGTACATGGTTTGATTATCTGGGTGAAATGGTACATGGCTTGATTATCTGGGTGAATTGGTACATGGCTTGATTATCTGGGTGAGTTGGTACATGGCTTGATTATCTGGGGAAGTTGGTACATGGCTTGATTATCTGGTTAATTTGGTACATGGTTTGATTATCTGGGTGAGTTGGTACATGGCTTGATTATCTGGGTGAGTTGGTACATGGTTTGATTATCTGGGTAAGTTGGTACATGGTTTGATTATCTGGGTGAGTTGGTACATCTGTTAAACTGCATAAATTCTTTTATGGTGTAAAGTTAAGAACAGAAACCACAGAGTAACAACGTGTTTTAAAACACAGAGAATGTTTATAAAAATACCGTGCAAAGTAATTTACAATAAAGTTTAAATCCACACTAATATAACAAGACCAAATAAATTTAAATTGAAACTAGTTACAGCATTTCACATGTCTTTTTCAGTCCAACGTTTTTTCTCCTTTCCTGTTTTTCCTTTTAAAAGGAACGTAGCATATCTTACTTTTTTGTTTGCCATTGGAATTGTCCAAGGGGATATAAAGATGTCAGGAACGTAAACAATTAAATACAAAACCTGAAAGTCAGGTAGCTAAGGAAAACTAACGTTGGACTGAAGAGGATGTGTGAAATTTGGAAAATAGCTTCCAATAAAATTTGGCATTGTTCCGTTAGTTTGGATTTAAAATTTACTGTAAGATAGACAGTGTTTCTTTAAAAATCCTTACCTCTTGGCCCCATAGGGTGAACATTCGTTTCGTTTGTTTCATCTTGATGACTTGACCTAAATCCCCAAGAACTTCCTCAAACGGCTGATGTGTCTTCATGTTGAGGAGCACACGATTACGCATGGTTTGGTCTTTCTTGTTCACCACTGTAATCACACGCCCTTCCCGCGACCCTGGGAGGGAAGGGGGCAAGGACTGACTCCTCGAAGGGGCCTCCGACCCTTTTCTTTTTCTGGCCCCTCCTTGACTAACAGGGCGGAGGAGCATGAGATCATCCTGACGGAGTGGAGCGGCCTTCGGGCGTAAGGCAATGTGTGCTGTTTTCATCCTTGTCGCTTGTCCATACGCCAGCTCCTGAAAGTTCTTGGACCCTGACATCACATAGGATTGCCCATCTTCTAACTCTCCCAAGCTAGAAACTCGTTTCCCCTGTAGGTTAAAGATGAAACGAGCACCATTGGGTATCTTGGCCCTCTGGGTGAGGTAATCACACAGCTTACCCAGGCTCTTAAAGTCCTTCCCGGGTGTTATGGACACCTTAGTGCCCGAATGAAAAGGATCCCCATTCTTGAAGAAGGTTATCATACGGGCCTTGCGAACCATGGACGATTTCCCGCGGAAAGCGCCCCCGTTCACCCCACCTATATCAGGAAGGCTACCGACCATGCTGCTGTTGGGACAACGGGCTTGTTGTGTGATGGTGAGCCCGACGATAGTGAGGTTTCTATGGTGATCGTTTATGTAGAGTCACACGTTTACAACTAATCAATGCTTTAAATCATACCCAGAAGACACGTGCGTTTCACGAAGTTTGCCTGTTACTATGACTCTCTTAAGGTAGCCAAATGCCTCGTCATCTAATTAGTGACGCGCATGAAAGGATTAACGAGATTCCCACTGTCCCTATCTACTATCTAGCGAAACCACAGCCAAGGGAACGGGCTTGGAAAAATCAGCGGGGAAAGAAGACCCTGTTGAGCTTGACGTTCAGCTTAAGTACCGCCTTCCAAGCTTCAAACAAACCTTAAAAGTCCATATTTGTTTCGTAGTTATACTTCGCCTACATCCGGGAGTTTGCCGTCTAAGATTAAAGATGAGTTTTATAGGCCACAATATCACAACAATAGAAAAACTAAATAACTATACATACTATACTGTAAGAATATTGTTACGCTAATATACATCAGAAAAATAAAGCGTTGTTGGGCGGATAAGCTGGAAAAGGGCGTTCGTACTGAACTTGTATAACAATATTTCATTAATTAAGGGCGTTGTAACAATATTCCCTTTAAAAATCATGAAAATTTTTGTATTGTTAAAACATCAAATAATTCATTAGTTGTGTTTCCGTCAAGGATTTAAGAGGTCTTCAACAATCCACATTTAATTGCAGACAAAATTTCGACCCTCTTGCAGTAATCTAAATTAAAGATGAGTAAATAAACATTTTAAACTTTCAAAAGAGTTTGACAAGTCTCACAATTGCTAGTTTTGTGCTCAAAATGAATCACTAAGCAGCGCAGTAGTACTATAATAGAATACGAATGAAAATATTAGGGTTCAAAACTATCCGGAATATTTATATATGTGTATCAAAAACAAGCACGGTTAGTGAAGTTTACTTCTCTTCGGTTTTGTTTTTTCTAAAC
>NW_013674735.1:4010-6686 GCF_000517525.1 Limulus polyphemus
CCTCGTGAAGCTTTGCGTGAAATTCAAAACAAACAAACAAACAAGCAAATGAACTTATGATTAATATTCATGATGTTGGGAAAATACCTGGCTGGTTTCAACAAATGAATTACGGACAAAACTAGGAAACTCTAAAACCCGAGCGCTTTCGACAGGTAGGCCTTTCTTCATCATCAGGGAACAAATTATTGTTTTCCTGACTTTGTTGGGTTTTAATACATGTCTTTAAATTTATATTATTGTATTTCGGATTGTGTTAAGTTTTAGTAGGTGTAAGCATTAAAGACACGAACTAAAACCCAACACAGTTAGAAAGTCAATAGTGTAAATATTATAAAGACACGTACTAAAACCCAACACAGTCAGAAAGTCAATGGGGTAAACGTTAAAGACACGTACTAAAACCTAACACAGTCAGAAAGACAATGGGGAAAACGTTATATACACGTACTAAAACCTAACACAGTCAAAAAGTCAATGGGGTAAACGTTAAAGACACGTACTAAAACCTAACACAGTAAAAAAGTCAATGGGGTAAACGTTAAAGACACGTGCTAAAACCTAACACAGCCAGAAAGACAACAGTGTTAAATGTTTACATTGGTTTCTTTCTGACTCTCAGATTCACAGTTAGTCACAGTAACTACCAAACCACGTACAGTCCCCATTAAATGAACAGACTTGCATACTGTTTACAATCTGCTGTCTCTCGAGAACACAAGTTTTTAATCTAGATTATCTTGATACTGACTTCACATAATTCATTTTTGAAAATGTTTGCTCACAAACATAAGTTGTTCCAAACACTGATGCCATACCAGAGGCAAATTTCTTCAACTTTGAAAACTCATCATTAGGTAAGCAGCGATAAAATTCAACAAGTTTTCCTTCTCTGTGCTTCTCCTTCAACAAGTCATTTGCTTGCAAATCAATGAGCTCCAACTGTAGTTCGACTGGCGCGTCATCAAGGTTACAATCAAACAGATTCTGGAACAGAAGAATGTCACTCTTAATTCTGTCGAGATCCGAAAATCTCTCCAAAAAATGCTTATTTAAGTCACTAATAATCTTCTTCGGAAACTCGAGGTTTACATTTTCTGCGATTCCAGCGTGAAACTCTTTGAAACACTGAAAATGAAAGAAGTTTCCTTCTTCCAGTTGTATTTCAAACAATGATAGCTTTCTCCGAAATCCTTTGATAATTCTGTAGAGATCACAGATAAGGTTATCCTTTCCCTGAAGTTTCAAGTTCAATTCATTCATGTGGGATGTGATGTCAACCAAAAGTGACAACTTTGACAGCCAGGTAGGATCTGACAGAAGTGGATCAGCGGTATCCTTTTCGGTGAGAAAAATATCTATTTCTCTTCGGAGCTTATAAAAACGAAACAGGACTTTATCGCAGGTAAGCCACCTCACTGCTGTGTGATAAGGCAAGTCACAGAATTCAGAATCAATTTCTTCAAGAAAAGCCTGGAACTGGTGGTGATTAAGTGCATGACCCCGAATGAAGTTCACCGCAGAAACGACTGGTTTCAGTACGCAAGAAATATCTAAGTCTTTCCCACAGAGTGCTTGCTGATGCATAATGCAGTGCGCCTGGGAGTTGAAGATCTTCCAACTTAGTTCGTATCTGCCCCACCAGACCCTTCCTCACTCCAGCCATGTTTTTTCCTCCATCAACTGTAACACATCGAAGCTGATTCCACTGAAGGTTATAGCCTTGCAAAGTTTTCTGCACTTCCATGAAAATGTCTTCTCCAGTTGTTGTTCCGTGCATGCTGCAAACAGATGCCAGCTCTTCTGTGATCTGAAAGTCCAAATTAACACCACGAATGAACACGAGAAGTTGTGACGTACTCGAGAGATCAGTAGACTCATCCAGCACCAGAGAATACCACAAGAAGTTCCTAGCTTTCTCGCGTATATGTAACACCATGTTCTCTCCAAGTTATTCTGTTCTCCGCACAACTGAACTTGCTGAAAGGCTGATACTTCCAAACAAATCAGCTTTCTCAGGACACAAGTCATTTGCTGCTTCCATCATACACTCTTTGATGAAGTTGCCGTCAGTAAACGGTTTTCCTCGCTCTGCCATCTTATGCACTATTTTGTAACTTGTACGAGTGACAGATTCATTTTCAGCAAACATTCTCTTAAGAGATTTCTTTGAGATTCCAAAGTACGTTTCATGAACTCAAATTTCTCAGAACGCAACTTTCCAGAAAACTTCGAATATGTTGACAGATGTTTTGTTTCATAGTGATGCCGAAGATTGTACTCTTTCAAAACGGCAACACTTTCGTTGCATATCATGCAACTAGCTTTCAGGTTGTTTGTTTCCACAAAGAAGTACTTTTCTCCCCATTATTCATTGAAAAAGTGACACTCAGCATCTACTTTTCTTTTCTTAGTAGCCATAACGATGGGTGAAGAAAACGGGATCTGAAAATGAAAAACAATTGTTTATTTACACATTGAATAGTCTACCAAAAAAGTTTTAGAAAAATGATAATTTTTCAAATTTTTGTTGACATGTATATAAACATGAAAAACTAAATGTAAATAGTTCATGACATTAAATTACGTTATTACGTAATTGCAATAAAAGTTTTTTCCCGATAATTTATTTTATTAAGTAATTTTTATAATTTGCCAGTGTATTTAAAATTTATT